>NC_084633.1:39630913-39730913 GCF_033978795.1 Nerophis ophidion | reverse complement strand
AAGGGCAAAAACTGGATTTCCCGAAAAAAAAAAAAAAGGAAGTTTTGACAAGTAGGCAGAGGAGACGTACTGTTGGAAAGCAGCACTGCAATAATGCTGGATATAGCTCAGTGGTTCTTAACTTGGATTCAATCGAACCCTAGGGGTTCGGTGAGTCGGGCTCAGGGGTTCGGCGGAGGTCAGGACACACCCGACTCATCGTGTAAATAAAAACTTCTCCCTATCGGCGTATTACGGATACGGCAACAGCAGAAGTAATTTGTTGTGAGTTTATGCACTGTGTTGGTTTTGTTCTTTGGACAAGGTGATGTTCATCCACGGTTCATTTTGTGCACCAGTAAAAAAAACATGGTACCACTTTAGTATGGGGAACATATTCACCATTAATTAGTTGCTTATTAACGTGCAAATTAGTAACATGTTGGCTCTTAACTAGTCATTATTAAGGATGTATTAATGCCTCATTCGGCATGGCCTTATTATAACTCTAACTCTCTAACCCTAACCAAATAACTCTAAATTAAGTCTTTGTTACTTAAAACTAGGGCTGCAACAACTAATCGATTAAATCGATTAAAATCGATTATAAAAATAGTTGGCGATTAATTTAGTCATCGATTCGTTGGATCTATGCTATGCACAGAGGCTACTTTTTTTATTTGTTTAAAAAATATATATAGATTTAAAAAAAAACAACCTTTACTTATAAACTGCAACATTTACAAACAGCTGAGAAACAATAATCAAAATAAGCATGGTGCCAGTATGCTGTTTTTCAATAAAATACTGGAAAGGATAGAAATGCAGTTTGTCTCTTTTATCCGATTATCAATCGAAGTAATAATCGACAGATTAATCGATTATCAAATTAGTTGTTAGTTGCAGCCCTACTTAAAATATGTTCCCCTGGTGTCCAAATAACTCTAAATTAAGTCTGTGTTCTTAGAATATGTTTCCCATACTAAAGTGTTACCAAAAACATATGCCGTATTTTTCGGACTATAAGTCGCTCAGGAGTATAAGTCGCACCCACGGCCAAACTATGAAAAAAACCTCGATTTATAGTCCGAAAAATACGGTAACTCTGTCTTGAATTTGAAAAAAACATTTAAATTGTATTTTTCACTAAAGAAGGGTTCGGTGAATGCGCATATGAAACTGGTGGGGTTCGGTACCTCCAACAAGGTCAAGAAACACTGTTCTAGCTATTGGACGTTTCTAGTTTTATTTTATTTATTTATTTTTTTTAAATTTATTATTACTATTACAACTGCCGTTGTGTCCTTGGGCAAGACACTTTACCCACCTGCTCCCAGTGCCACCCACACTGGTTTAAATGTAACTTAGATATTGGGTTTCACTATGTAAAGCGCTTTGAGTCACTAGAGAAAAGCGCTATATAAATATAATTCACAATTCACAATACACTGTGGCACTTTGAGGTTGTTTGCTCAACGTAAAGTGTTTTTTTTTTCCACAAATAAAATCTGTTATTTTAATTATTATAAATATTATAAGAAGGAGAGAATGGGGAAGGGAGAGGTCATTTTTATTTTTAAATGAAGTGAAAACATAATTGGGTAACGTTTGTTAAGTAAGGCAAACTGTCAGGTGGATGAACTGTGCTAATACAAACTAATTTGTTTTTACTACTAGGTGCTGGTATCAGATGTCCACATATTGTATCTACTTGGGTAGTTCTGTTGTAGTTGTGAAAAAAGCTGATACAAATGTTAAAAAACACCGATATACATCAAAATGCCAAATATCGGCAGTTTATAATCGTTATTACATTATCACTGGAGGATGAGACTAAACATGTTACACACCAATAGCAAGTTATTAAAAATGACTATAGTTTTGTGTCGTTTTTCTCCAAACTGTGTACAACTGAGTGAACATCAGACTTGTAGAATCGGAGAAGTCCTTCCCATGGCTGACACCTCTCTTCCTTTGCAGTCCTACACAAGTTTGACTATGTGTTTACTGAGAACGGCACAGTGCAGTACAAAGATGGAAAGCTCCTCTCTAAACATGTAAGTGAACACATGTAGGATGTTCCAAATAAGTGTTTGATGAGCATCCCTCAACTTTATCAGTATGTATTACCACCTTTCCCAACTTCTTTGTCACGTGTTGCTGGCATCAAATTCTAAAATTAATGATTATTTGCAAAAAAAATTTTTTAGGAGTTTGAACATCAAATATGTTGTCTTGTAGCATATTCAACTGAATGTGGGTTGAAAATGATTTGCAAATCATTGTATTCTGTTTATATTTACATCTAACACTATTTACCAACTCATAAGGAAACGGAGTTTGTAGTTTTCTTAGAGTGCCGTGTCCATATATATATAATATTGTCTAGTATCATGCACTGTGGCAGGCTATCCAGGAGCATATTGGAGAGGAGCTGCTGCAGGACCTGATCAACTTCTGCCTGAACTACATGGGTCTCATCCAGCTGCCAAAGAAAAGGCAAGCAACTGACAAACGGATCGTTGACTCACACTCCTATTGGTCGTAATCAGTCGCCAGTATTGACAATAAAGTACGACTCCAGCTGCCAACTCATAACGTGGCCGCTTCCCCCCCCCCAAAAAATGTGTAAGTCGTACAACACAAATTAGAAGGAGAATATTCTTCTATTTTTCTCAGCTGTGATGTATTTGATGGTTTTTACAGTCCTAATGTAGTGTTGTTGTCACAAGGTGTTGGCGACGAACCCCAAGATGCGGAGAAGGCAGGCTGAGTGCAGGAATACATCATTTAAGGTCCACAGTAAAGGAAAAAAACAAACAAACCAGGCATTAGGAACAGGAACCAGTGAACAGAAAAACTGGAAATAGCTAACGGCTAACAGGAAAACACAAAGCTAGGAGACAGCAAACTACAAATAACTATCAGGAACAACTTACCGCTATGACGACAGTGACAAGGACAAGTAGTAACGACAGGTAGTGATGACATCGACAATACTCCAGCCCAGACTGGATGACAGGGCAGGTTTGAATAGCAGCTGGCTGATTGACACCAGGTGTGGCCAGGGGCCAATCAACCCCAGCTGAGGGGAAACAGCGCTCAGGGAGACAAGCAGTAAACAACCAAAATAAAAGCGCTGACAGGAAATAAAGACAAACACAGAGGAAAAACTGAAACATAACCAAACTGTCAGGGACAAGCCTGACAGTTGTGGTGAAATTCAAAGTGAAACATGTCTGCCTGCACCTTCAGCCTCCTGTCAAGTCCTTGCTCTGTGACTCTTTGCAGGGGAACGTTCATTGAGCTGAGGAATGGAATGCTCAATATTTGCCCCATCGGTCGGAGCTGCACCACGGAGGAGCGAATGGAATTCTCTGAAATTGATAAGGTAAAGTAAAAAAATCATATACAAATTCCTACCTGCAAACATGCCAGCCGTGAGATTAGATAGTAGAAGGTGTTTGGGTTCCCGGTTGAGCGCTATTTTGGCATGCGGAATATTTGGAGTCTTGCACCCATCACTGCTAAGCATGCGTTCCCTCCCTCTCTTGTCGATAGTGACTTTTTAAGATGGTCAAGACTGGGGATCAACAACATTAAAGATTTAAAAACACTTTTAAAACCTCTTTTTGATACATTGTTACTCGCTATTCTACTAACCCCTAACCCTTTTAGATATCTTCAGATCCGCAGTTTTGTTCGTAATACTTTTCCCAGGTTTCCAAACTTACTAACTGACAGGCTTAAAGGGGAACATTATCCCAATTTCAAAAGGGTTAAAAACAATAAAAATCAGTTCCCAGTGGCTTGTTGTATTTTTTGAATTTTTTTCAAAATTTTACCGGTCTCGGAATATCCCTAAATAAAGCTTTAAAGTGCCTTATTTTCGCTATCTTCGAAACCACTATCCATTTCCCTGTGACGTCACACAGTGCTGCCAATGTAAACAAACAATGGGAATACCACAGCAAGATATAGCGACATTAGCTCGGATTCAAACTCGGATTCCAGCGACTTAAGCGATTCAACAGATTACGCATGTATTGAAACAGATGGTTGGAGTATGAAAGAATTGAAGAAGAAACTGAAGCTATTGAGCGAATAGCTATTGACGCTATTCATAGCCATAGCATGGCCGAATAGCTGCGTTAGCATCGCCGGTAAAATGTGCGGACCAAACGATCAGGACTTTCGCATCTTTTGACACTGGAGCAACTTAAATCCTTCGATTGGTAAGTGTTTTTTTCGCATTAAATGTGGGTGGAAGGAAACGTAATATAGTTGCAAATGCATCTACAGGTTATCCATACATCTCTGTACCATGTCTGCTTTAGCACCGCCGGTAAATAGCATGTTAGCATCAATTAGCATAGCATGTTAGCATCGATTAGCTGGCAGTCAACATCAACAAAACCCACCTTTGTGATTTCGTTGACTATCGTTGCAAATGCATCTGCAGGTTATCCATAAATCTCTGTGCCATGTCTGTCTTAGCATCGCCGGTAAAATGTGGAGACACTCTGGCACATTCAATGGGGTCTGGCGGCAGACACTTTGGCATCTTTGGGCCAGTGGTGCAACTTGAATCCCTCCCTGTTAGTGTTGTTACACCCTCCGACAACACCCTGACGAGGCATGATGTCTCCAAGGTTCCAAAAAATAGTCAAAAAAATGGAAAATAACAGAGCTGAGACCCGGTGTTTGTAATGTGTTGAAAATGAAAATGGCGGGTGTGTTACCTCGGCGACGTCACATTCTGACGTCATCGCCTCCAGCGCGATAAACAGAAAGGCGTTTAATTCGCCAAAATTCACCCATTTAGAGTTCGGAAATCGGTTAAAAAAATATATGGTCTTTTTTCTGCACCATCAAGGTATATATTGACGCTTACATAGGTCTGCTGATAATGTTCCCCTTTAAATGCTTATTTTACACGGCTTCCGACTATAAAAGGATCAATTGCACATATTTACAATCACTTTTTTTCATTTACGCTAGCTGCGGAGGCTAGCTCTCTAATCAGCTGAACAGACTCAATAACTCCTCAGTGACGTTTTTTTACATTTACTGAGGAAACGAGCATGAAAAAGAGCAGCATGGATCATCAGCATGGATAACAAGGGTGTGTAGAGGATGATGTCACCATGCTGACTGCCTGGCAACTACAGGCTTAGATAGGTGCAGTAATGACAGGTGCATGAGTCCAAACAAATCAGGTGCGTGATTTGTGAACACATAACAGGTGAACTGATTGGTAGGCATGGAAACAAAACAATGTAGTGAAAAAAAAAGAACTAATGGAGTCTTAAAGTAATACAACACAAATATACAAAACATGATCACAAAGACATGACAAAAATTAGAAAGGTTTGTGTCATGTTGGTCTTCAAACAAAAAAACAAAACCTCATCTTTTTCCATTTCTAATCCTTTTTTAAAAATTGTCCAAAGAGCCACTAGGGCGGCACTAAAGACAGCAGCAGCAGCAAGCAGACAGCAGCTTTATTTTGTCCATTCTTAACATGTACAAGACACATAAGAACTGAGATTACATTTTCGGCACAGTCCCACTAAGATCAGACATACGTTACAGGGGGGACAAGACGGGACCGCTAACGGATCAGCCACTTAAGGCGCTCCTTCAAAAAGGTGAGAAAAAGGTGACATTGGGAAAGGGGGAAAAGTAAAAAAAAATATCAGTCTAAGGCTGGACCCTCAGGAGGGGTCCAGACGGAGTCCGAGGAAAAAACCTCACATAGCATGACACACATAAACATGGCACATGTAATCACACCAACTTGCAACAGGGGGGGGGGGCAGCTGCCGCTATAAAGTGCTATTTAGCCATCCACAACCCCAGAGGAATTAAGCGGTGGTGAAGGCGTTGATTTTGGGATGGGCGTGTGCGTGCATGTACGCCCAATTAACTTGGGAGAGATGTTGAAATGTTTTTGTGGACTGGGGCCGATCTCAAAGTTCGACACCAGGTGTTGTTGGAAAAAAAGGAAGGTCAAAAGCGTCCATCTTTGACGAGTCCTCGGGGGGGTTCTTCAGAACAGCCTGTCCCTGATTGCATCAAGGCCCATTCGAGGCAGTCAAATCGTAGATTAAGATGTTGTTTTTCTTCGAGAAGTCCAAACAATGACTTGCCTTCTGTGTGTGTCCGTGCTGGACCTCTCAAATTCAATTTAATTATTCCTTCTCAGCAAACTTCTCCAAGATGAGATCCATTATGCGATTCAAATCAGAAATCGCTCCAGTCTGTGTTCCCACAGCCCGACCCAATCCTTCCGTTGCGTTGAACAGCCGTTGGGCCCCTTGAGTGGCTGCCATCAAGAGCCGCGGGCCACTGACCCCCGCCCTAGGATTAGATAACGGATTGTGAGCAAACCAGACTCAAACTGTGCTGTTCTTTTGTGTTCTAGCACAGGTGATAGCATTGTGCAGATGTAGCAATCATTCCGTTGCGGTTGCTGTTGGGCAAAAGTCCCTTTTGTTGCGCTGAATGTCGCAGGAGAACGGAGAAAAAAACGGAGGGTAAAAGGCTGGGGGTGGACTGTGTTTAATGAGCCGGAGAGTTTGAACAGTGTTAATAGATCACACGTCCAGCAGAGATGTTTGAACCCATCATCGGGAGTCTTACCAAGATCATTTCACATTGAACGTGTAAAACATTTACTGGACCCTTCTTGTTTTCTGTGGACTCAGTGGCGGTGAGCTGTGCAGGAAGACGCTGGACAGTCAAAGTACCGCAGCGCATTTATGCGTCTGCAATGAAGATGCATACAGCAAGGTGTTTGTTCATAGAGGAGATGAATCATAAAAATATAACGAATGGCATTAAAAGAAAAAGAGCCAGCAGACACCCACAGGCATGAATTGAGTTTTAATTAGCCCCTTACGTCATCCAGCAGCTATAAAATTATAAAATTATATTGCTAACACAGAGAATTTGTCTAATATTTGTTTTATTTATGACAGATATGTTAACATACACACATAGGTGTCAGTTTGCCCGTATTTTTTGGACGCAAAATAGCACCCGCAGATTCAGTTTGAGCCTTGATAAATCACATTGCGCTTGCTGAATGATTACACCATATCTTCTGGATTGTAGAGCGCACCGGTATATAAGCCACACCCACTACATTTTAGAAGAAAAAAATATTGTTTACATATATTAGCTGCAGATAATGTGAATAATGCTGTATAATAGACTGTATTTATATTTTTCACATGTGAATAATGCTGTATAATAGACTGTATTTATATTATTCACATATGAATAATGCTGTATATTACACTATATTTATACTACTCACATGTGAATAATGCTGTATAATAAACTGTATTTATATTGTTCACATGTAAATAATGCTGTATAATAGACTGTATTTATATTATTCACATGTGAATAATGCTGTATAATAGACTGTATTTATATTATTCACATGTGAATAATGCTGTATAATAAAATGTATTTTTATTATTCACATGTGAATAATGCTGTATAATAGACTGTATTTATATTGTTCACATGTGAATAATGCTGTATAATAGACTGTATTTATGTTATTCACATGTGAATAATGCTGTATAATAGACTGTATTTATGTTATTCGAATGTGAATAATGCTGTATAATAGACTTTATTTATCTTATTCGCATGTGAATAATGCTGTATAATAGACTGAATTTATATTATTCAAATGTGAATAATGCTGTATAATAGACTGAATTTATATTATTCACATGTGAATAATGCGGTATATTACACTGTATTTATACTACTCACATGTGAATAATGCTGTATAATAAACTGTATTTATATTGTTCACATGTGAATAATGCTGTATAATAGACTGTATTTATATTGTTCACATGTGAATAATGCTGTATAATAGACTGTATTTATATTATTCACATGTGAATAATGCTGTATAATGGACTGTATTTATATTATTCACATGTGAATAATGCTGTATAATATACTATATTATTCACATGTGAATAATGCTGTATAATAGACTGTATTTTTTATTATTCACACGTGTATAATGCTGTATAAAAGACTGTATTTATATTATTCACATGTGAATAATGCTGTACAATAGACTGTATTTATATTGTTCACATGTGAATAATGCTGTATAATAGACTGTATTTATGTTATTCACATGTGAATAATGCTGTATAATAGACTGTATTTATGTTATTCACATGTGAATAACACAGTATAATAGACTGTATTTATAGTATTCACATGTGAATAATGCTGTATAATAGAATGTATTTTGTCACAACCACTGGCTTGTTAGTGGCTGTAACATTAAGGGAGACCACACCGATTTGTACATTTTAGCCAACAGATCTTTTATTTACAACATGTATCAGTGATCAATAATGTGAATTAACCAAGGAATGTATCAGTAAATGAGTGTTGTCCCAAAAGGGTGCAAGTGTGGTGCTAATCCCGGCCGTCGTTGCCGTGACCATACGGTCACCAAACGAATGTGCCTGTGGGACGAGAGAGAGAGAGAGAGAGAGAGAGAGAGCATGCTGATGGGAGGCCTTTTATAGGCCGCCCAATCAGCAGCCCTCTGAGATGTTGCACGTCTTCACAGACCAGCTCCACCTGCGGGTCGGAGGACCAAAGTGCCCCAAACACTAACCGGCAGAGCCGGGCATGACATTCCCCCCCTTAAAAACAGAGACCCGTGTTAACTGGGTCTCTGAAGCACCATCAAAAAATAGAAAACAAAAAACTACAGTAGCCCCAGTAGCTATATTCTAGTCCCACTGACGCACCTCCCCTCCACCCCAGACCAACCAGAACCCAAACCATCCCAAACACCCTCCTTCCCCTCCGACCTTCCCTGCACCCAGCAAATCCTGGTACCCGGACAGCGACCTTTAAGGGAAACAGAGAAAAACCGCAGGTTAGGAGTGAGTGGAGATGATTAGACCTCCTGGTCCAGAGCCCGAGAGAGCGCATCAGCCATTACATTTTCCACCCCGCGAATATGGCGGATCAACAGGTGGAATGGCTGCAGAAACAGTGCCCAGCGCAACAGGCGCTGGTTGGTGGACCCTTTGAAAGACTGCAGAAAAGTGAGAGGGTTGTGATCTGAGTAGACCACAATTGGATGGAGACCCCCTCCCACATAGACTTCAAAGTGTTGCAATGCCCAAATCAATGCTAATGCTTACTTTTCAATCACTGAATAATTAAATTGGTATTTGTTGAATTTTTTTGAAAAATAGCAAACCGGTCTGGCTACTCCATCATCATCAGCCTGCAGGAGGACCGCACCTGCTCCCACCTGGCTTGCATCCACCTGCAGCTGGAATGGCAGATCCAGTTTGGGTGCAGCCAGGACCGGAGCTGATGTTAACAAAAGCTTTGCATTCTGGAAAGCCTGCTGACACTCCTCCGACCAAATGAATTTGGCGCCACCCTTCAACAAATTGGTCAGAGGAGATACAACAGTTGAAAAATTGCAGCAAAAATTGCGGTAGTACCCGATCATACCCAAAAAGCGCATAAGTTCTTTCTTCGTCGCCGGCACAGGGAAATTATCAATAGCTGCCACCTTTGCGTTAACGGGCCGCACCATCCCCTGGCCGACTACTTTACCCAAATAGACGACTGTGGCACGCGCAAACTCGCATTTCGCTAAATTTACTGTGAGGTTTGCTGCCACCAACCTCTGGAAAAGCGCTCGAATGCGAGCCAAATGTTCGTCCCAACTGTCTGAATGACAAACGGCGTCGTCCAAATAAACCGCGCACCCCTGCAGCCCCCCAACGACCCTATTCATGAGCCGTTGGAAGGTTTCAGGAGCATTCCGCAAACCGAAGCTCATTCGAGTATACGAGTACAAAGCGGAAGAGGTAATGAATGCAGATATCTCCTGCGCTCTCTGCGTCAAAGGCACTTGATAGTAACCTTTCAATAAATCAAATTTGCTGACATAACGAGCACTCCCAACCTGATCCACACAGTCCTCGATACGTGGCAATGGAAAAGAATCTGGTCTAGTCACAGCATTTACTTTCCTATAATCCGTACAGAATCTATAGGTGTTATCTGACTTTTTCACCAGTAGACATGGCGATGCCCAACTGGAGTAAGATGGCTTGGCGAGACCATGATCAAGCAGATACTGCACACTGTCCTCCATACTCTTCTGTTTATCGGGAGCCACTCGATAAAATCTTTGTCGTATTGGGCGGGTACCCTGTGTGTCAATGTCATGTTCAATTAGTGTGGTACAGGTTGGAGTGTCGGAAAACAAAGGCAAAAACTCAAAAATCAAATCCGACAACTGTTTACGCTGTACCTCACTTAAATGACCGAGGAGACTATCTAGCAACATGTATCAGTGATCAGTAATGTGAATTAACCAAGGAATGTATCAGTAAATGAGTGTTGTCCCAAAAGGGTGCAAGTGTGGTGCTAATCCCGGCCGTCGTTGCCGTGACCATACGGTCACCAAACGAATGTGCCTGTGGGACGAGAGAGAGAGAGAGAGAGAGAGAGAGAGCATGCTGATGGGAGGCCTTTTATAGGCCGCCCAATCAGCAGCCCTCTGAGATGTTGCACGTCTTCACAGACCAGCTCCACCTGCGGGTCGGAGGACCAAAGTGCCCCAAACACTAACCGGCAGAGCCGGGCATGACAATTTATATTATTCGAATGTGAATAATGCTGTATAATAGACTGTATTTATATTATTCACATGTAAAAAATACCTAAGTGTTTATTGTTTATTGGGAGCGAACTGTTGTGCTGAATTTCCGCCAGGGATCAATAAAGTACTTAGGTTTGTTAGGGTTGGTTGATATCAGCAGTTCAGTCATCAACAATTGCATCATCAGAGAAATGGACATTGAAACAGTGGAGGTCTGACTTGGTAGGATATGTACCGCAAGAAGTGGACATAGAGAGATCAGAAAGCATAAGAACAAGTATATACATTTGATTATTTACATTTGATTATTTACAATCCGGGGAGGGGGGATATGGAGGGAGGAGGGTGTTAGTCTAGGGTTCTAGTTCCCTGGAGGTGTTCTTTTAGTGCGCTTTTGAAGGAGGCTAAAGATGCACTTTCTTTTACACCTGTTGGGAGTGCATTCCACATTGATGTGGCATAGAAGGAGAATGAGTTAAGACCTTTGTTAGATAGGGATCTGGTTTTAACGTGGTTTGTGGAACTCCCCCTGGTGTTGTGGTTATGGCGCTCATTTGCGTTCTGGAAGTAGTTTGACATTTACTTCGGTATCAGGGAGGTGTAGCGGATTTGATAGACTAGGCCAGGGGTCGGCAACCCGCGGCTCCGGAGCCGCATGCGGCTCTTTGAACACTGATGTGGCTCAGCTGCATACTTGCCGACCCCCCGATTTTCCGGGAGACTTCCAAATATCAGTGCCTCTCCTGGAAATCGCCCGTGGTAAATATTCTCCGATTCAAACCCGGACAACAATACTGAGGGCGTGCCGTGTTGGCAATGCCTTTAACGTCCTCTAAAACATGTTGTCGTGTCCGCTTTATCACCATACTATCTTACTATCTGCGAGCTGGCCAGTCACACGTAATATCTGACTTAAACTAACACACGTAAGCGACTGCAAGGCACACTTGCTCAACAGCCATACAGGTCACACTGAGGGTGCCCGTTTAAAGATCTTTAACACTCTTACTAATATGCGCCGCACTGTGAACCCACACCAAACAAGAACGACAAACACATTTCGGGAGAACATCCGCACTGTAACACAACATAAACACAACAGAACAAATACCCAGAGTCCCATGCATCCCTAACTCTTCCGGGTTAAATTATACACCACCGCCCCCCAACGCCGCCCACCTCAACCGACGCACGGAGAGAGCGGGGGGGTTGGTGGTAGCGGGGGTGTATAATGAAGCCCGGAAGAGTTAGGGATGCATGGGATTTTGGGTATTTGTTCTGTTGTGTTTATGTCGTGTTATAGTGCGGATATTCTCCCGAAATGTGTTTGTCGTTCTTGTTTGGTGTGGGTTCACAGTGTGGCGCATATTAGTAAGAGTGTTAAAGTTCTTTAAACGGGCACCCTCAGTGTGACCTGTATGGCTGTTGATCAAATATGTCATGCAGTCACTTGCGTGTGTCTGCAGAAGTCACATACGTCATATGACTGGGCTTGCAAGCTGTTTGTACAGGTTGTTGAGGGCATCAAAGGCAGTGCCATCATGGCACGCCTTTATTATTGTTGTATGGCGTAAATCAGCAGACTTTCGAGAATATTGTTGCTCTTAAATTCGGAAGTCTCCCGGAAAAATTGAGAGGGTTAGTAAGTGTGATGCTGTTAGGTGGTAGTCATATAAAACTCGCAGGTAGCACTAACATTAAATTTTCACATTAAAGTGCGGGCTGCGTGTCTGAGACCCCTGGTTTATATATAGCACAAAGCAAAAAAAAAACTCTGTATGCAATGTTATTTCATTGGAAATTTCAAAAGAGTTTTGCGGCTCCCATTGTTTTCTTTACTTTGTGAAACGGGTCAAAATGGCTCTTTGAGTGGTAAAGGTTGGCGACCCCTGCCATACAGGAAACTGGCAGGAGGAGCAATTTTTTTCTCTCATTTTAAAGGTGGCGCTAGAGAGCCAATTTTGAAAACGTCATATTGGGGACCGCCTGACGCGCCTGCAAAACATGGGCATTTTTTGTGCACGTCTCGAAAAAGTCTTCCAGACGTACAGAAGAACAAACACGGCAATTTCACTCGTTCATGGGCCCTAATTAGTGATCTTTCTCTCGTGTGAGAGAGTGGATGAAGGAAGAACTAAGCAGAGATATCGCCACGGGGCCACGAGGAGTCCAGTATATTTTAGACACAGGTAAAGAGAAGCAATACAGCATCAATCACACGAGAACCAGATAACCATGACCTGAATGACAAACTGACATGTGCCGAAGCATTTCTCACAATGGAAACATTTTTGTCCACAGAGAGAAAAAATCAGGGAGAAATTTGTGGCGGCCCTGAAAGAGGAATTTGCTGGCAAGGGACTGAGGTTCACCAGAGGTGAGGCATCCACGTTTCAGTTTTGTGCGAACTTGAAGCAAACATACTGTACATTCTGTCTAATATCCGGCCACTTCATTAGGTACCCCCGCAGTACACTGCCATAAGGATATTGTACTACATTAGTAGTACAGTAGTACAGTGTTGTGACCAAACAACACAGTATTTATGTACTGTATCTCCTGTGTGCTACATTAGTAGTACAGTAGTACAGTGTTGTGACCAAACAACACAGTATTTATGTACTGTATCTCCTGTGTGCTACATTAGTAGTACAGTAGTACAGTGTTGTAATCAAACAACACAGTATTTATGTACTGTATCTCCTGTGTGCTACATTAGTAGTACAGTAGTACAGTGTTGTGACCAAACAACACAGTATTTATGTACTGTATCTCCTGTGTACTACATTAGTAGTACAGTAGTACAGTGTTGTGACCAAACAACACAGTATTTATGTACTGTATCTCCTGTGTACTACATTAGTAGTACAGTAGTACAGTGTCGTAATCAAACAACACAGTATTTATGTACTGTATCTCCTGTGTACTACATTAGTAGTACAGTAGTACAGTGTTGTGACCAAACAACACAGTATTTATGTACTGTATCTCCTGTGTACTACATTAGTAGTACAGTAGTACAGTGTTGTGACCAAACAACACAGTATTTATGTACTGTATCTCCTGTGTACTACATTAGTAGTACAGTAGTACAGTGTTGTGACCAAACAACACAGTATGTATGTACTGTATCTCCTGTGTACTACATTAGTAGTACAGTAGTACAGTGTTGTGACCAAACAACACAGTATTTATGTACTGTATCTCCTGTGTACTACATTAGTAGTACAGTAGTACAGTGTTGTAATCAAACAACACAGTATTTATGTACTGTATCTCCTGTGTACTACATTAGTAGTACAGTAGTACAGTATCGTGACCAAACAACACAGTATTTATGTACTGTATCTCCTGTGTACTACATTAGTAGTACAGTAGTACAGTGTTGTGACCAAACAACACAGTATTTATGTACTGTATCTCCTGTGTACTACATTAGTAGTACAGTAGTACAGTGTTGTAATCAAACAACACAGTATTTATGTACTGTATCTCCTGTGTACTACATTAGTAGTACAGTAGTACAGTGTCGTGACCAAACAACACAGTATTTATGTACTGTATCTCCTGTGTACCACATTAGTAGTACAGTAGTACAGTGTTGTGACCAAACAACACAGTATTTATGTACTGTATCTCCTGTGTGCTACATTAGTAGTACAGTAGCTTCCTGTTTTTACAGTAGACGCCCGGGTGTACAGAATGGGTTGACAGTTAACAACATTTAGGTTTAGTGCATGGAAACTTGACGCAGGGTGTGTGAGGAAAGCTGCCTTCTGATTGGCCGGTGCCTTCGTCGCAACGAGTCGAGCAGGAAGTGATGAGGCTGGAAAACACGCCTGGACTTTGAACTGTGTTTCCGAAACAAGACTCTGGTGTTTGCCTGTCTGCCAGCACGCTCACTGGAGGGTGGAGAGGAAACCAGGTGTGTCCACTGAAGACGACATTAAGAACCTCCATCAGTGCCAGCAAACAACCTCTCTTCCGCTCGGCATGTTTGGTCACATGACCCGGGCCCATTGCTCTTGCTCACCCAGCGCTCGGCAACCCAAAATGTTGAAAAAGACATATTCAACAAAAAAGACAAAAAACTAATCAATCTAGAGCCGCAAAAATAATTAAAAGTTTTATATAAGTGTCATAATAAAGGCAACACATGATAGAAGTGTCTATATTAGCTATATAAGCCTACTATCAAAACTACTTTAAAAGTCTTATATAGGTGTTATAATGAAGGCAACACATGATGTAAGTGTCTATATAAGCCTACTATCAAAATGACTTTAAAAGTCTTATATAAATGTTATATGAAGGCTACACATGATGGAAGTGTCTAAATTAGCTATATTAGCCTACTATTAAAATGACTTTAAAAGTATTTTATAAGTGTTATAATGAAGGCAACACATGATGTAAGTGTCTATATTAGCCTACTATAAAAATGACTTTAAATGTCTTATTTAAGTGTTATAATTAAGACAACACATGATGTAAGTGTCTATATTAGTCTACTATAAAAATGACTTTGAAAGTCTTAAATAAGTTTTATAATGAAGACAACACATGATGTCAGTGTCTATATTAGTTATAATTAGCCTTCTATCAAAATTACTTTAAAAGTCTTATATAAGTTTTACAAATAAGGACAACACATGATGGAAGTGTCTGTATTAGCCTACTATAAAAATGACTTTAAATATCTTATATAAGTGTTATAATGAAGACAACACATGATTTAAGTGTCTATATTAGCCTACTATCAAAATGACTTTAAATGTCTTATATAACTGATATAAAGAAGACAACACATGATGTAAGTGTCTATATTAGCCTACTGTAAAAATGACTTTAAATATCTTATATAAGTGTTATAATGAAGACAACACATGATGTAAGTGTCTATATTAGCCTACTATCAAAATGACTTTAAATGTCTTATTTAAGTGTTATAATTAAGACAACACATGATGTAAGTGTCTATATTAGTCTACTATAAAAATGACTTTGAAAGTCTTAAATAAGTTTTATAATGAAGACAACACATGATGTCAGTGTCTATATTAGTTATAATTAGCCTTCTATCAAAATTACTTTAAAAGTCTTATATAAGTTTTACAAATAAGGACAACACATGATGGAAGTGTCTGTATTAGCCTACTATAAAAATGACTTTAAATATCTTATATAAGTGTTATAATGAAGACAACACATGATTTAAGTGTCTATATTAGCCTACTATCAAAATGACTTTAAATGTCTTATATAACTGATATAAAGAAGACAACACATGATGTAAGTGTCTATATTAGCCTACTATCAAAATGACTTTAAAAGTCTTATTTAAGTGTTATAATTAAGACAACACATGATGTAAGTGTCTATATTAGTCTACTATAAAAATGACTTTGAAAGTCTTAAATAAGTTTTATAATGAAGACAACACATGATGTCAGTGTCTATATTAGTTATATCTAGCCTTCTATCAAAATTACTTTAAAAGTCTTATATAAGTTTTACAAATAAGGACAACACATGATGGAAGTGTCTGTATTAGCCTACTATTAAAATGACTGTAAAAGTCTTATATAAGTGTTATAATAAAGACAACACATGATGTAAGTGTCTATCCATCCATCCATCCATCTTCTTCCGCTTATCCAAGGTGAGGTCGCGGGGTTTGCAGCCTAAGCAGATAAGCCCAGACTTCCCTCTCCCCAGCCTCTTCGTCTAGCTCCTCCCGGGGGACCCCAAAGCGTTCCCAGGCCAGCCGGGAGACATAGTCTTCCCAACATGTCCTGGGTCTTCCCCGTGGCCTCATACCGGTCGGATGTGCCCTAAACACCTCCCTAGGGAGGCGTTCGGGTGGCATCCTGACCAGATGCCCGAGCCATCTCATCTGGCTCCTCTCCATGTGGAGGAGCAGCGGCTTTACTTTGAGTTCCTCACAGATGGCAGAACTTCTCACCCTATCTGACTATATGACCGAAAAAAACATATTTCATTCATTCATCTCTAAGGGAGAGCTCCGCGACCCGGTAGAGGAAAATCTTTTCAGCCTCTTGTACTCGTGATCTTGTCCTTTCGGTCATAACCCAAAGCTCATGACCATAGGTGAGGATGGGAATGTAGATCGACCGGTAAATTTAGAGCTTTGCCTTCCGGCTCAGCTCCTTCTTCACCACAACAGATCGTTACAGCGTCCGCATTACTGAAGACGCCGCACCGATCCGCCTGTCCATCTCACCATCCACTCTTCCCTCACTCGTGAACAAGACTGCGAGGTACTTGAAGTCCTCCTCTTGGGCCAGGGTCTCCTCCCCAACCCGGAGATGGCACTCCACCCTTTTCCGGGCGAGAACCATGGACTCGGACTTAGAGGTGCTGATTCTCATCCCAATCGCTTCACCCTCGACTACGAACCGATTCAGTTAGAGCTGAAGATCCTGGCCAGATGAAGCCATCAGGACCACATCCTTTGCAAAAAGCAGAGACCTTATCCTGCAGCCACCGAACCAGATACCCTCAACACCTTGACTGCGCCTAGAAAGACAAAGGGCAGCCTTGGCGGAGTCCAACCCTCACTGGGAACGTGTCCGACTTACTGCCGGCAATGCGGACCAAGCTCTGACACTGATCATACAGGGAGCAGACCGCCACAATCAGACAGTCCGATACACCATACTCTCCGAGCACTCCCCACAGGACTTCCCGAGGGACACGGTCCAATGCCTTCTTCAAGTCCACAAAGCACATGTAGACTGGTTGTGGTAACTCCCATGCACCCTGAAGACCTCTATAGAGCTGGTCCACAGTTCCACGACCAGGACGAAAACCACACTGTTCCTCCTGAACGGTTCCCCTTCTTAGAGGAACCACCACCCCGGTCTGCCAATCCAAAAGGTACCGCCCCCGGTATCCACGCGACACTGCAGTCTTGTCAACCAAGACAGCCCCACAGCATCCAGAGCCTTAAGGAACTCTGGGCGGATCTCATCTACCCCTGGGGGCTTGCCACCAAGGACCATTTATTGTTGCCAATCAACCTACATATTTTTTTTACCATCTTTTTCCATTTTCATACATTTTTGAAAAAGCTCCATGGAGCCACTAGGGCGTCGCTACAGAGAGACGGGGTGCCGTCCTATACCTTTTGCCTCAGTTCTTTGGGGAAAGTATTTGTCTTCCTACACAACGATCACCTTCATATGTTCTGTGACGAGCAGAAGTGCATTTAGCGTGCGATGCTAACATCTTGGTCTGCGCTCAGGCGGACTAATCAGCTTTGACGTGTTTCCGGAAGGCTGGGACAAGAGGCTGTGTCTGGACCTGCTGGAGAGAGAAGGCCTGGAGCGCATCTACTTCTTTGGCAACGAGACGTCAGATGTAAGTTTATCTGCATACCTCTTAACAGGCAACATTTACATGCGGGACATTTCCCGGGGAAACGGGTTAAAAATAAATCACAATTAAAATTTCATATCATTATTTATTTCTACTTTTAAAACTTTCCCATGTAAGGGTCTGTGATAGTCTCTCACTGTCCGGGTTCCACTGACCACCTGAGTGACATGACTTCCAGCAGTTTTGTGACTTCTTTTATTTTTTCAAATGACCTATAACGCAAATAACACTGCATTCACATTAGACATCAGCAGGGGGTCACACTGCATTCACATTAGACATCAGCAGGGGGTCACACTGCATTCACATTAGACATCAGCAGGGGTCACACTGCATTCACATTAGACATCAGCCAGGGGTCACACTCACATTAGACATCAACGGGGGGGTCACACTGCATTCACATTAGACATCAACGGGGGGTCACACTGCATTCACATTAGACATCAGCAGGGGGGAGTCACACTGTATTCACATTAGACATCAGCAGTGGGTCACACTCTCATTAAACATCAGCCAGGGGTCACACTCACATTAGACATCAACGGGGGGGGGGGGGTCACACTGCATTCACATTAGACATCAACGGGGAGTCACACTGCATTCACATTAGACATCAGCAGGGGGTCACATTGCATTCACATTAAACATCAGCAGGGGGTCACACTGCATTCACATTAAACATCAGCAGGGGGTCACACTGCATTCACATTAGACATCAGCAGGGGGTCACACTGCATTCACATTAGACATCAGCAGGGGGTCACATTGCATTCACATTACACATCAGCAGGGGGTCACACTCACATTACACATCAGCAGGGGGTCACACTGCATTCACATTAGACATCAACGGGGGGTCACACTCCATTCACATTAGACATCAACGGGGGTCACACTGCATTCACATTAGACATCAGCAGGGGGTCACACTGCATTCACAATAGACATCAGCAAGGGGGTCACACTGCATTCACATTAGACATCAGCAGGGGGTCACATTGCATTCACATTACACATCAGCCAGGGGTCACACTCATATTAGACATCAACAGGGGGTCACATTGCATTCACATTAGACATCAACGGGGGGTCACACTCCATTCACATTAGACATCAACGGGGGTCACACTGCATTCACATTAGACATCAGCAGGGGTCACACTGCATTCACATTAGACATCAAGGGGGGGGTCACATTGCATTCACATTAGACATCAGCAGGGGGTCACACTCTCATTAAACATCAGCAGGGGGGTCACACTGCATTCAGATTAGACATCAATGGAGGGTCACATTGCATTCACATTAGACATCAGCATGGGGTCACACTCACATTAGACATCAACGGGGGGTCACACTGCATTCACAATAGACATCAGCAGGGGTTTACACTCACATTAGACATCAGCAGAGGGTCACACTGCATTCACATTAGACATCAGCAGGGGGTCACATTCACATTAGACATCAACGGGGGGTCACACTGCATTCACATTAGACATCAGCAGGGGGTCACACTGCATTCACATTATACATCAGCAGGGGGGGTCACACTGTATTCACATTAGACATCGCAGGGGGTCACACTGCATTCACATTAGACATCAGCAAGGGGGGTCACACTGCATTCACATTACACATCAGCAGGGGGTCACACTCACATTTGACATCAACGGGGGGGTCACACTGCATTCACATTAGACATCAACGGGGGGTCACACTCCATTCACATTAGACATCAACGGGGGTCACACTGCATTCACATTAGACATCAGCAGGGGGTCACACTCTCATTAGACATCAGCAGGGGGGTCACACTGCATTCACATTAGACATCAGCAGGGGGTCACACTCACATTAGACATCAACGGGGTGTCACACTGCATTCACAATAGACATCAGCAAGGGGGTCACACTGCATTCACATTAGACATCAGCAGAGGGTCACACTCATATTAGACATCAACAGGGGGTCACATTGCATTCACATTAGACATCAACGGGGGGTCACACTCCATTCACATTAGACATCAACGGGGGTCACACTGCATTCACATTAGACATCAGCAGGGGGTCACACTTTATTCACATTAGACATCAAGGGGGGGTCACACTGCATTCACATTAGACATCAGCAGGGGGTCACACTGCATTCACATTAGACATCAACAGGGGTCACACTGCATTCACATTAGACATCAGCCAGGGGTCACACTCACATTAGACATCAACGGGGGGGTCACACTGCATTCACATTAGACATCAGCAGGGGGTCACACTGCATTCACATTAGACATCAACAGGGGTCACACTGCATTCACATTAGACATCAGCCAGGGGTCACACTCACATTATACATCAACGGGGGGGTCACACTGCATTCACATTAGACATCAACGGGGGGTCACACTGCATTCACATTAGACATCAGCAGGGGGTCACACTGCATTCACATTAGACATCAGCAGGGGTCACACTGCATTCACATTAGACATCAGCAGGGGTCACACTGCATTCACATTAGACATCAGCAGGGGGTCACACTGCATTCACATTAGACATCAACAGGGGTCACACTGCATTCACATTAGACATCAGCCAGGGGTCACACTCACATTAGACATCAACGGGGGGGTCACACTGCATTCACATTAGACATCAGCAGGGGGTCACACTGCATTCACATTAGACATCAACAGGGGTCACACTGCATTCACATTAGACATCAGCCAGGGGTCACACTCACATTAGACATCAACGGGGGGTCACACTGCATTCACATTAGACATCAACGGGGGGTCACACTGCATTCACATTAGACATCAGCAGGGGGTCACACTGCATTCACATTAGACATCAGCAGGGGTCACACTGCATTCACATTAGACATCAGCAGGGGTCACACTGCATTCACATTAGACATCAGCAGGGGGTCACACTGCATTCACATTAGACATCAACGGGGGGGGGGGGTCACAATGCATTCACATTAGACATCAGCAGGGGGTCACACTCACATTAGACATCAGCCAGGGGTCACACTCACATTAGACATCAACGAGGGGGGTCACACTGCATTCACATTAGACATCAACGGGGAGTCACACTGCATTCACATTAGACATCAGCAGGGGGTCACACTGCATTCACATTAGACATCAGCAGGGGGTCACATTGCATTCACATTAGACATCAGCAGGGGGTCACACTGCATTCACATTAGACATCAACAGGGGTCACACTGCATTCACATTAGACATCAGCCAGGGGTCACACTCACATTAGACATCAACGGGGGGGCTACACTGCATTCACATTAGACATCAGCAGGGGGTCACACTGCATTCACATTAGACATCAACAGGGGTCACACTGCATTCACATTAGACATCAGCCAGGGGTCACACTCACATTAGACATCAACGGGGGGGTCACACTGCATTCACATTAGACATCAACGGGGGGTCACACTGCATTCACATTAGACATCAGCAGGGGGTCACACTGCATTCACATTAGACATCAGCAGGGGTCACACTGCATTCACATTAGACATCAGCAGGGGGTCACACTGCATTCACATTAGACATCAACGGGGGGGTGGGGGGGGTCACACTGCATTCACATTAGACATCAGCAGGGGGTCACACTCACATTAGACATCAGCCAGGGGTCACACTCACATTAGACATCAACGAGGGGGGTCACACTGCATTCACATTAGACATCAACGGGGAGTCACACTGCATTCACATTAGACATCAGCAGGGGGTCACACTGCATTCACATTAGACATCAGCAGGGGGTCACATTGCATTCACATTAGACATCAGCAGGGGGTCACACTGCATTCACATTAGACATCAGCAAGGAGGGTCACACTGCATTCACATTAGACATCAACGGGGGGTCACACTCACATTAGACATCAACAGGGGGTCACATTGCATTCACATTAGACATCAGCAGGGGGTCACACTGCATTCACATTAGACATCAGCAGGGGGTCACACTGCATTCACATTAGACATCAGCCAGGGGTCAGACTCACATTAGACATCAACGGGGGGGTCACACTGCATTCACATTAGACATCAACGGGGAGTCACACTGCATTCACATTAGACATCAGCATGGGGTTACACTGCATTCACATTAGACATCAGCAGGGGGGGTCACACTGTATTCACATTAGACATCGCAGGGGGTCACACTGCATTCACATTAGACATCAGCAAGGGGGGTCACACTGCATTCACATTAGACATCAACGGGGGGTCACACTGCATTCACATTAGACATCAGCAGGGGGTCACACTGCATTCACATTAGACATCAGCAGGGGTCACACTGCATTCACATTAGACATCAGCAGGGGGTCACACTGCATTCACATTAGACATCAACGGGGGGGTCACACTGCATTCACATTAGACATCAGCAGGGGGTCACACTCTCATTAAACATCAGCCAGGGGTCACACTCACATTAGACATCAACGGGGGGGTCACACTGCATTCACATTAGACATCAACGGGGAGTCACACTGCATTCACATTAGACATCAGCAGGGGGTCACATTGCATTCACATTAGACATCAGCAGGGGGTCACACTGCATTCACATTAGACATCAGCAGGGGGTCACACTGCATTCACATTAGACATCAGCAGGGGGTCACATTGCATTCACATTAGACATCAGCAGGGGGTCACACTCACATTACACATCAGCAGGGGGTCACACTGCATTCACATTAGACATCAGCAGGGGGTCACACTGCATTCACATTAGACCTCAGCCAGGGGTCACACTCACATTAGACATCAACGGAGGGGGGGGTCACACTGCATTCACATTAGACATCAACAGGGGGGTCACACTGCATTCACATTAGACATCAGCAGGGGGTCACACTGCATTCACATTAGATATCAGCAGGGGGGGGTCACACTGTATTCACATTAGACATCGCAGGGGGTCACACTGCATTCACATTAGACATCAGCAAGGGGGGTCACACTGCATTCACATTAGACATCAGCAAGAGGGGTCACATTGCATTCACATTAGACATCAGCAGGGGGTCACACTCTCATTAGACATCAGCAGGGGGGTCACACTGCATTCACATTAGACATCAGCAGGGGGTCACACTCACATTAGACATCAACGGGGTGTCACACTGCATTCACAATAGATATCAGCAAGGGGGTCACACTGCATTCACATTAGACATCAGCAGGGGGTCACACTCATATTAGACATCAACAGGGGGTCACATTGCATTCACATTAGACATCAACGGGGGGTCACACTCCATTCACATTAGACATCAACGGGGGTCACACTGCATTCACATTAGACATCAGCAGGGGTTCACACTGCATTCACATTAGACATCAAGGGGGGGTCACATTGCATTCACATTAGACATC
Source organism: Nerophis ophidion (assembly GCF_033978795.1). Lineage (NCBI taxonomy): Eukaryota > Metazoa > Chordata > Actinopteri > Syngnathiformes > Syngnathidae > Nerophis > Nerophis ophidion. The sequence goes on along the minus strand of NC_084633.1, from coordinate 39,707,396 downwards.
AGCAGGGGGTCACACTCTCATTAAACATCAGCAGGGGGGTCACACTGCATTCACATTAGACATCAACGGAGGGTCACATTGCATTCACATTAGACATCAGCATGGGGTCACACTCACATTAGACATCAACGGGGGGTCACACTGCATTCACAATAGACATTAGCAGGGGTTTACACTCACATTAGACATCAGCAGAGGGTCACACTGCATTCACATTAGACATCAGCAGGGGGTCACACTCACATTAGACATCAACGGGGGGTCACACTGCATTATCAATAGACATCAGCAAGGGGGGTCACACTGTATTCACATTAGACATCAGCAGGGGGTCACACTCATATTAGACATCAACAGGGGGTCACATTGCATTCACATTAGACATCAACGGGGGGTCACACTGCATTCACATTAGACATCAGCAGGGGGTCACACTGCATTCACATTAGACATCAACGGGGGGTCACACTGCATTCACATTAGACATCAGCAGGGGGTCACACTGCATTCACATTAGACATCAACGGGGGGTTCACACTCACATTAGACATCAACAGGGGGTCACATTGCATTCACATTAGACATCAGCAGGGGGTCACACTGCATTCACATTAGACATCAGCAGGGGGTCACACTGCATTCACATTAGACATCAGCCAGGGGTCACACTCACATTAGACCTCAACGCGGGGTCACATTGCATTCACATTAGACATCAGCAGGGGGTCACACTGCATTCACATTAGACATCAACGGGGGGTCACACTGCATTCACATTAGACATCAGCAGGGGGTCACACTGCATTCACATTAGACATCAACGGGGGGTCACACTCACATTAGACATCAACAGGGGTCACATTGCATTCACATTAGACATCAGCAGGGGGGTCACACTGCATTCACATTAGACATCAACGGGGGGGTCACACTCCATTCACATTAGACATCAACGGGGGGTCACACTGCATTCACATTAGACATCAGCAGGGGGTCACACTGCATTCACATTAGACATCAACGGGGGGTCACACTGCATTCACATTAGACATCAGCAGAGGGTCACACTGCATTCACATTAGACATCAACGGGGGGTCACACTCACATTAGACATCAACAGGGGTCACACTGCATTCACATTAGACATCAGCAGGGGGTCACACTGCATTCACATTAGACATCAGCAGGGGGTCACACTGCATTCACATTAGACATCAGCAGGGGGTCACACTGCATTCACATTAGACATCAGCAGGGGTCACACTGCATTCACATTAGACATCAGCAGGGGTCACACTTCATTCACATTAGACATCAGCAGGGGTCACACTGCATTCACATTAGACATCAGCAGGGGTCACACTGCATTCACATTAGACATCAGCAGGGGGTCACACTGCATTCACATTAGACATCAGCAGGGGTCACACTGCATTCACATTAGACATCAGCAGGGGTCACACTGCATTCACATTAGACATCAGCAGGGGTCACACTTCATTCACATTAGACATCAGCAGGGGTCACACTGCATTCACATTAGACATCAGCAGGGGGTCACACTGCATTCACATTAGACATCAGCAGGGGTCACACTGCATTCACATTAGACATCAGCAGGGGTCACACTTCATTCACATTAGACATCAGCAGGGGTCACACTGCATTCACATTAGACATCAGCAGGGGGTCACACTGCATTCACATTAGACATCAACGGGGGGGGGGGTCACACTGCATTCACATTAGACATCAGCAGGGAGTCACACTCACATTAGACATCAGCCAGGGGTCACACTCACATTAGACATCAACGGGGGGGGGGGGTCACACTGCATTCACATTAGACATCAACGGGGAGTCACACTGCATTCACATTAGACATCAGCAGGGGGTCACATTGCATTCACATTAGACATCAGCAGGGGGTCACACTGCATTCACATTAGACATCAACGGAGGGTCACATTGCATTCACATTAGACATCAACGGGGGGTCACACTGCATTCACAATAGACATCAGCAGGGGTTTACACTCACATTAGACATCAGCAGGGGGTCACACTGCATTCATATTAGACATCAACGGGGGTCACACTGCATTCACATTAGACATCAACGGGGGGTCACACTCACATTAGACATCAACGGGCGTCACACTGCATTCACATTAGACATCAACGGGGGTCACACTGCATTCACATTAGACATCAACGGGGGTCACACTGCATTCACATTAGACATCAACGGGGGTCACACTGCATTCACATTAGACATCAACGGGGGTCACACTGCATTCACATTAGACATCAACGGGGGATCACACTCACATTAGACATCAACGGGGGATCACACTCACATTAGACATCAACGGGGGGTCACACTGCATTCACATTAGACATCAGCAGGGGGTCACACTCACATTAGACATCAGCAGGAGTCACACTGCATTCACATTAGACATCAGCAGGGGGTCACACTGCATTCACATTAGACATCAACGGGGGATCACACTCACATTAGACATCAACGGGGGATCACACTCACATTAGACATCAACGGGGGGTCACATTGCATTCACATTAGACATCAGCAGGGGGTCACACTGCATTCACATTAGACATCAGCAGGGGTCACACTGCATTCACATTAGACATCAGCAGGGGTCACACTTCATTCACATTAGACATCAGCAGGGGTCACACTGCATTCACATTAGACATCAGCAGGGGTCACACTGCATTCACATTAGACATCAGCAGGGGGTCACACTGCATTCACATTAGACATCAGCAGGGGTCACACTGCATTCACATTAGACATCAGCAGGGGTCACACTGCATTCACATTAGACATCAGCAGGGGTCACACTTCATTCACATTAGACATCAGCAGGGGTCACACTGCATTCACATTAGACATCAGCAGGGGGTCACACTGCATTCACATTAGACATCAGCAGGGGTCACACTGCATTCACATTAGACATCAGCAGGGGTCACACTTCATTCACATTAGACATCAGCAGGGGTCACACTGCATTCACATTAGACATCAGCAGGGGGTCACACTGCATTCACATTAGACATCAACGGGGGGGGGGGTCACACTGCATTCACATTAGACATCAGCAGGGAGTCACACTCACATTAGACATCAGCCAGGGGTCACACTCACATTAGACATCAACGGGGGGGGGGGGGTCACACTGCATTCACATTAGACATCAACGGGGAGTCACACTGCATTCACATTAGACATCAGCAGGGGGTCACATTGCATTCACATTAGACATCAGCAGGGGGTCACACTGCATTCACATTAGACATCAACGGAGGGTCACATTGCATTCACATTAGACATCAACGGGGGGTCACACTGCATTCACAATAGACATCAGCAGGGGTTTACACTCACATTAGACATCAGCAGGGGGTCACACTGCATTCATATTAGACATCAACGGGGGTCACACTGCATTCACATTAGACATCAACGGGGGGTCACACTCACATTAGACATCAACGGGCGTCACACTGCATTCACATTAGACATCAACGGGGGTCACACTGCATTCACATTAGACATCAACGGGGGTCACACTGCATTCACATTAGACATCAACGGGGGTCACACTGCATTCACATTAGACATCAACGGGGGTCACACTGCATTCACATTAGACATCAACGGGGGATCACACTCACATTAGACATCAACGGGGGATCACACTCACATTAGACATCAACGGGGGGTCACACTGCATTCACATTAGACATCAGCAGGGGGTCACACTCACATTAGACATCAGCAGGAGTCACACTGCATTCACATTAGACATCAGCAGGGGGTCACACTGCATTCACATTAGACATCAACGGGGGATCACACTCACATTAGACATCAACGGGGGATCACACTCACATTAGACATCAACGGGGGGTCACATTGCATTCACATTAGACATCAGCAGGGGGTCACACTGCATTCACATTAGACATCAGCAGGGGGTCACACTGCATTCACATTAGACATCAGCCAGGGGTCACACTCACATTAGACCTCAATGCGGGGTCACATTGCATTCACATTAGACATCAGCAGGGGGTCACACTGCATTCACATTAGACATCAACGGGGGGTCACACTGCATTCACATTAGACATCAGCAGGGGGTCACACTGCATTCACATTAGACATCAACGGGGGGTCACACTCACATTAGACATCAACAGGGGTCACATTGCATTCACATTAGACATCAGCAGGGGGGTCACACTGCATTCACATTAGACATCAACGGGGGGGTCACACTCCATTCACATTAGACATCAACGGGGGATCACACTGCATTCACATTAGACATCAGCAGGGGGTCACACTGCATTCACATTAGACATCAACGGGGGGTCACACTGCATTCACATTAGACATCAGCAGAGGGTCACACTACATTCACATTAGACATCAACGGGGGGTCACACTCACATTAGACATCAACAGGGGTCACACTGCATTCACATTAGACATCAGCAGGGGGTCACACTGCATTCACATTAGACATCAGCAGGGGGTCACACTGCATTCACATTAGACATCAGCAGGGGGTCACACTGCATTCACATTTGACATCAGCAGGGGTCACACTGCATTCACATTAGACATCAGCAGGGGTCACACTTCATTCACATTAGACATCAGCAGGGGTCACACTGCATTCACATTAGACATCAGCAGGGGTCACACTGCATTCACATTAGACATCAGCAGGGGGTCACACTGCATTCACATTAGACATCAGCAGGGGTCACACTGCATTCACATTAGACATCAGCAGGGGTCACACTGCATTCACATTAGACATCAGCAGGGGTCACACTTCATTCACATTAGACATCAGCAGGGGTCACACTGCATTCACATTAGACATCAGCAGGGGGTCACACTGCATTCACATTAGACATCAGCAGGTGTCACACTGCATTCACATTAGACATCAGCAGGGGTCACACTTCATTCACATTAGACATCAGCAGGGGTCACACTGCATTCACATTAGACATCAGCAGGGGGTCACACTGCATTCACATTAGACATCAACGGGGGGGGGGGGGTCACACTGCATTCACATTAGACATCAGCAGGGAGTCACACTCACATTAGACATCAGCCAGGGGTCACACTCACATTAGACATCAACGGGGGGGGGGGGGGTCACACTGCATTCACATTAGACATCAACGGGGAGTCACACTGCATTCACATTAGACATCAGCAGGGGGTCACATTGCATTCACATTAGACATCAGCAGGGGGTCACACTGCATTCACATTAGACATCAACGGAGGGTCACATTGCATTCACATTAGACATCAACGGGGGGTCACACTGCATTCACAATAGACATCAGCAGGGGTTTACACTCACATTAGACATCAGCAGGGGGTCACACTGCATTCATATTAGACATCAACGGTGGGTCACACTCACATTAGACATAAACGGGGGTCACACTGCATTCACATTAGACATCAACGGGGGGTCACACTCACATTAGACATCAACGGGCGTCACACTGCATTCACATTAGACATCAACGGGGGTCACACTGCATTCACATTAGACATCAACGGGGGTCACACTGCATTCACATTAGACATCAACGGGGGTCACACTGCATTCACATTAGACATCAACGGGGGATCACACTCACATTAGACATCAACGGGGGATCACACTCACATTAGACATCAACGGGGGGTCACACTGCATTCACATTAGACATCAGCAGGGGGTCACACTGCATTCACATTAGACATCAGCAGGAGTCACACTGCATTCACATTAGACATCAGCAGGGGGTCACACTGCATTCACATTAGACATCAGCAGGGGGTCACACTGCATTCACATTAGACATCAGCAGGGGGTCACACTGCATTCACATTAGACATCAGCAGGGGTCACACTGCATTCACATCACTTTGTTTTGTTTGGAAGGTGAACAGCCACGAAAAAGATTTAAGTCAAAAGTCTGAATCCGACATCCGACCCTACAATGTGCAGGTTCCGGTTTTGACCTGTGACCTTCATGAACGAATGGCCTTTTAAAGTACGACCTTGAGGACGGTGGTCTTTGGACCAGCATCAAGCAGCTGATAGCAGAAAAAACTACTCGGTAAGACGTGACTCACAAATATTTCGTCTTCTCCTTCTCCCAGGGAGGAAACGATTACGAAATCTACAACGACCCTCGGACCATCGGTGTTACAGTTTGCTCTCCGGAAGACACGGCCAGCAAATGTCAATGTTTCCTCAGCGACTCGTCACACGAATCCTGATGTTACGTTCTCGGACAACTTTGACTGCCTGATATGTCTGCTGAAAGGTTTGTTCGTGCATGAACTGCTCAAACGCACGCAATACTCATCGCATTCCTCCAATGACATCATGTGTTCGTACGGTAGTAGGGCTGGGCCGTATGGCAGAAAACTCTATCACCATCTACCTGTTTTGTACCCGTCCTTTTTTGATCAACTATGGAATATAAGGGGTTAAGTGTAAACATTTTAATGGGAAATGGAACTTCCTCTGATTATAATCCCTCAACTATCAAGACAGAAAGGAAATATCAACACAGTCAAAGTCAACAAAATAATAATTGAACACTTCATAATAACATCCTATAATTAAAATAACTATTTTCTGCAAATTTAGTGGCAGGAAATAACGTCTGTGTAACATTATTTTGCCCTGTTTTTCTTATTTAAGTATGAAAAATGAATTTTCGTTAAGCAGTAATTATTTAGATATTATTATCATATCAGGAAATCTGGGATTCCCTGCTTAGGCTGCTGCCCCCGCGACCCGACCTCGGATAAGCGGAAGAAGATGGATGGATGGATGGATGGATGGATGGATATTATCATATCAGTCGATTTCAATAATTAGTGTACTTTTATTATGACCAATGGAAAATAAGGAGCAGGAGAAAATGCATGTTATTTAAATTATAACCTTTTTTTGTAATATTTTTGTTGCATTATTAAACATAAATAAATACAAACGTTTCAATACATATTTAAATAAATAAACATACATAAATACAAATTATAGAAAATACAAATGTACCCTTCTTCTGATTATAATCCCTCAGCTAAGCAACAAAATAGTAAAATGACATTGAACACTTCACAATAAGAGCTTAAAATGAAGGAATATGTGAGAAATGCTTCATTAAGTGTGAGAAAATAGTGCAAAGTGTGAAAATGTAAACATGTGGAAACCTGAGAAGAACTATTTTCTGCAAGTTTAGTGTCAGGAAATAACGTTTGTGTAACATTATTTTGCCCTGTTATTCTGGTTTAAGTATGGAAAGGAATTTTTGTTATGCAGTAATTATTGAAATATTATTATTATATCGGTTGATATCAATAATTATTGTACTTTTTAACGGCCTATGGAAAATAGGGGGCAGGAGGAAATATATTTGATTTAAATTCTAACCTTTTTTCGTATTATTTTTTAGTATTATTAAATGTAAATAAATACAAAAAAATAAATAAACACATAATGAATTAATACATATATATAAATAACAATGATAATACAAATGTAACCTTCCTGTGATTATAATGCCTTTGTTTATGCAACCAACTTTGCTTCCATACTTCTGCTTTCTTCCCACAGAGAAGTAAAAAATAATGAAGGTTTTATTGTCATGGATTACGTTTCAATGGCGATATATTGATCGGCCAGCCTTGATGTTGGTGTAGCCTGGAAATGAAAATATCATTTGATTTGATTGAGTTAATGAGGAAGTTGTTACGTGACATCAAAGGGTGCCATGTTTTTGATACCTTCGCTGGCGTCCGCTTTCAGACTAAACGCCGACTCACGTAAACAATATCAGTCAAGCAGCACTGAGAGCGAACTTAAACAAATACATGTATTAATTGATTGATTGATTGAACCTTTTTTAAGTAAGTTGTAAAGTTTGATATTTGATGATCTTGGTATTTTATATATCCATTGACTAATTCCTAGTTGGGAGAGTTAATATTGTGTTTGTACATGTCATGTTTGACGATGTTTCAGGACGGTGGTTCTCAACCTTTTTTCAGCGATGTACCCCCTGTGAATTTTTTTCTAATTCAAGTACCCCCTAATCAGAGCAAAGCATTTTTGGTTGAAAAAAAGAGATAACGAAGTAAAATACATCACTATGTCATCAGTTTCTGATTTATTAAATTGTATAACAGTGCAAAAATATTGCTTATTTGTAGAGGTCTTTCTTGAACTACTTGGAAAAAAAGTTATAAAAGTAACGAAAAAGTTGTTGAAAAATAACAAGTGATTCAATTATAAATAAAGATTTCTACACATAGACGTAATCATCAACTTAAAGTGTCCTCTTTGGGGATTGTAATAGAGATCCATCTGGATTCATCAACTTAATTCTAAACATTTCTTCACAAAAAAAGAATATTTATGGAACATGTCCAAAAAGAATCTAGCTGTCAACACTGAATATTGCATTGTTGTATTTTTTTTCACAGTTTATGAACTTACATTCATATTTTCTTTAAGAATTATTCAAAAAATATACTTATAAAGGATTTTTGATTTGTTTCTATTTTTAGAGTATTTTCAAAAAAATCTCACGTACCCCTTGGCATACCTTCAAGTACCCCCAGGGGTACACGTACCCCCATTTGAGAACCACTGTTTCAGGAGATCGTCAATCTGTACTCCTCCATATTGGGTCATTACCGGATTGTCGTCAGCAGAGGGCAGTGTGGCGTCTTCTTTTACGTCAGTTTATTCTGCGTGACGGAAGTGAAGGTTGTTTTGTGTCTCATTTAATGATGCCGTTCTACCGCGGGAGAAACACATTTTCCATGTGCTAACACTTTATTGTTCCTTGCAACACAGACCGCGAATAAAACCATCCCTTCAACTCAAACTTTGGCCAAAGTGTGAAATCAATTGATGGAAACATATTTTTTTGCTCATGCCAGTAGAAAACATGTTTTTTAGACAAGATAATGAGGATTTGACGCTAATATACATTTTCATGCGTCATTACCGGATTGTCGTCAGCAGGGGGCAGTGTGGCGTCTTCTTTTACGCCAGTTTGCTTAGCTTGGCGGACTTCCTGTCTTTTCTGCGCGACGGAAGTGAAGTTTGTTGTGTGTCTCATTTAATGATGCTGTTGTAGGGCGGGAGAAACACGTTTTCTGTGTGCTAACACTTTATTGTTCCTTGCAACACAGACCGGGAATAAACAATCACTTCAACTCAAACTTTGGCCAAAGTGTGAAATCAATTGATGGAAACATCATTTTTTGCTCTTGCCAGTAACACCAAAAAAATGTTTATTATGCAAGATAATGAGGATTTGACGCAAGCTTACCTTTTCATGTGTCATTACCGGATTGTCGTCAGCGGGGGGCAGTGTGGCGTCTTCTTTTACGTCAGTTTGCGCTGCGCGACAGAAGTGAAGTTTGTTGTGTGTCAATTTTTCACCTACCAAATATTTCATCTGGAACAATAAAGACATATGTTGCAAAAGGAAATCTCTTTTCCTCAACAATTGGTTTAACAATAACATTATTTTAGTGAGTCAGCTTTTCAATAAGGAAGGTCAACTTTTTAATTACCAAGAATTTCTCAACCAATTTAAGATACCTGTGACTCCCAAACAATTTGCTATTGTATTTGATGCCATCCCAACAGGTGTTGTTATGTTGTACAGGGCTTACACACCTCCTCTTTCTGCTGTAAAAATTCTGAATGATCCACTTGACACTCCCGTGGGGAAACTTTGCTTTGATCAAAAAAAGAACAGAAAAATCCGCAGCTTATTCCAAAATGATTGTGTGTCTGTCTCCTATGTAATTTCCTTATGGAATAATGTTCTAAATGACATCTGTTGGACCAAAACGTGGTCCCTTCCTAACAGGTATTTACTTACCAACAAAGTCAAAGAGATATCATTTAAAATCATCCATCGCTATTACCCTGTAAAGACTGTGATACAAAAAGGACATTAATGTCACCTGCACCTTTTGTAACATGCACCCAGAGACTGTTAACCACTTGTTTTGGACTTGTGAAAACACTCGATCACTATGGCAGGCATCTGTCGCTTCATCCTGGACAATATTTATGACAAATTGGTGCTTTACTTTAAAGATGTGATTTTTGGTTTTACACTGTATGAACAAAAATTTGAAAAGGAATTCTACCTTTGCAACCTCATTATTTTATTAGCTAAGTTTTATATTCATAAATGTAAGTTTCTTAATACCCGTCCTATCTTTTGTGCCTTTAAAAAAGATCTGGAACTTTACATTAAAACCCTCTCTACCTCTAACAACAAAAAAGCTTTGAAAACGATGATGCTGTGTTCCAAATTTAAGTTGTTTGATGAATCTGAATAAGCCTACGGCTTTGCATTTTGTTTATTATTTATATATATATGTTTGTATTCTTTTTTTATTATTTTGAACTTACAACCCCCTGGCGCTGTGTTGTACTGTTTTCATAATGTTTTGTAATGTTGTATATTGTTGTTTGTCTTACTGTTTGTAATTGTTGAAATTTATAAATAAACCTTTAAAAAAAAAAAAAAAAAAAAAGAAGATTGTTGTGTGTCTCATTTAATGATGCTGTTCTACGGCGGGAGAAACACGTTTTTTGTGCTATAACACTTTATTGTCCCTTGCAACACAGACCGCGAATAAACAATCACTTCAACTCAACCTTTGGCCAAAGTGTGAGATCAATTGATGGAAACATGTTTTTTTTGCTCGTGCCAGTAACACCGAAAACATGTTTTTTAGGCAAGATAACCGAGATTTGACGCAAGCTTACCTTTTCATGTGTCATTACCGGATTGTCGTCAGCAGAGGGCAGTGTGGCGTCTTCTTTTACGTCAGTTTGCTCAGTGCGACCGAAGTGAAGTTTGTTGTGTGTCTCATTTAATGATGCTGTTCTGCGGCGGGAGAAACACGTTTTTTATGCTATAACACTTTATTGTTCCTTGCAACACAGACCGCGAATAAAACAATCACTTCAAGGCCTACTGAAAGCCACTACTACCGACCAGCGGTCTGATAGTTTATATATCAATGATGAAATATTAACATTGCAACACATGCCAATACGGCCGCTTTAGTTTACTAAATTGCAATTTTAAATTTCCTCTTGAAAACGTCGCGGAATGATGATGCGTATGATGACGCGTGCGCGTGACGTCTCTGGTTGGAGGGGACATATTAGCCAGCACCACTTGCGGCAAAAGGTCGTCTCTTTTCATCGCGCAACTACGCAGTATTTTGGACATCTGTGTTGCTGAATCTTTTGCAATCTGTTCAATTAATATTGGAGAAGTCAAAGTAGAAAGATGGAGTTGGGAAGCTTTAGCCTTTAGCCACACAAACACACCGTGTTTCCTTGTTTAAAATTCCCGGAGGTGAAGCTTTACTGTGGATCAGAGCGGTCAAGCGAACATGGATCCCGACCACTTGTTAACCGGCAGGTTTCGGTGAGAAAATTGTGGTAAAAAGTCGCCTCTTACCGGAGATCAGCGGAGCTTGTGCCGTCCATGCAGCTGCCGTGACTTCCCTCAGAGACTGGCGTCAACACACCCATGGACACACCCTGCCGACTATCAGGTACTATTTAACTCACTAAAACATTAGCAACACAATAGAAAGATAAGGGATTTCCCAGAATTATCCTAGTAAATGTGTCAAAAAATATCTGAATCGCTCCTTATGCAATTGCCTTTTTTTTTTTAACTTTATTTTATTTTTTTCTAGTCCTTCACTATCGATATCCTTATCCACGAATCTTTCATCCTCGCTCAAATTAATGGGGAAATTGTCGCTTTCTTGGTCCGAATAGCTCTTGATGCTGGAGGCTCACGTTATAAACAATGTGAGGACATGAGGAGCCCTCACAATGGTGACGTCATCGTCTGCTACTCCCGGTAAAGGCAAGGATTTTTTATTAGCAACCAAAAGTTGCGAACTTTATCGTTGATGTTCTCTATTAAATCCTTTCAGCAAAAATATGGCAATATCGCGAAATGATCAAGTATGACGCATAGAATGGACCTGCTATCCCCGTTTAAATAAGAAAATCTAATTTCAGTAGGCCTTTAAAGTCAAACTTTGGCCAAAGTGTGAAATCAATTGATGGAAACATCATTTTTTGCTCATGCCAGTAACGCCCAAAACATGTTTTTTAGACAAGATAATGAGGATTTGACGCAAACATACCTTTTCAGGCGTCATTACCGGATTGTCGTCAGCAGGGGGCAGTGTGGCGTCTTCTTTTACGTCAATTTGCTCTGCTCGGCGGACTTCCTGTCTTTTCAGCGCGACGGAAGTGACGTATGTCTTGTGTGTCTCATTTAATGATGCTGTTCTACGGCGGGAGAAACACGTTTTCTATGTGCTAACACTTTATTGTTCCTTGCAAAACAGACCGCGAATAAAACAATCACTCCAACTAAAACTTTGGCCAAAGTGTGAAACCAATTGATAGAAACATGTTTTTTTGCTCATGCTAGTAACGCCGAAAACTTATTTTTTAGGCAAGATAATGAAGATTTGACGCAAACTTACTTTTTTTGCGTGACGGAAATGACGTCTGTTGTGTGTCTCATTTAACGACGCTGTTCTGCGGCGGGAGAAACACGTTTTCTGTGTGCTAACACTTTATTGTTCCTTGCAACACAGACCGCGAAATAAAACAATCACTTCAACTCAAACTTTGGCCAAAGTGTGATATCAATTAATAGAAACATCTTTTTTTCTCATGCCAGTAACGCCGAAAACATGTTTTTTAGGCATGATAATGAGGATTTGATGCAAACATTTTTTTTGCATGCTTGACTGTAATGGTTTAGGCCAGAGGTCACCAACTTTTTTGAAAACAAGAGCTACTTCTTGGCTACTGATTAATGCAAAGGGCTACCTGATTGATACACACTTAAATAAATTGCCAGAAATAGCCAATTTGCTCAATTTACCATAAATAAATACATTTACATTATTAAAAAAAAATTGGGTATTTCTGTCTGTCATTCCGTCATACATTTTTTTTTTCTTTTACGGAAGGTTTTTTTGTAGAGAATAAATGATGAAAAAAACACTTAATTGAACAGTTTAAAAGAGGAGGAAACACGAAAAATATGAAAAGAAAATTTTGAAACATAGTTTATCTTCAATTTCGACTCTTTAAAATTCAAAATTCAACCGAAAAAAATGAATAGAAAACTAGCTAATTTGAATCTTTTTGAAAAAAAAAAAAGAACTTATGGAACATCATTAGTAATTTTTCCTGATTAAGATTAATTTTAGAATTTTGATGACATGTTTTAAATAGGTTAAAATCCAATCTACATTTTGTTAGAATATATAACAAATTGGACCAAGCTATATTTCTAACAAAGACAAATCATTATTTCTTCTAGATTTTCCAGAACAAAAATGTTAAAAGAAATTCAAAAGACTTTGAAATAAGATTTAAATTTGATTCTACAGATTTTTGGGATTTGCCAGAATATATATATTTTTTTATTTTAATCATAATAAGTTTGAAGAAATATTTCAGAAAAAACAGAAGCTCAAATGAAAAATTTAATTAAAATGTATTTATTATTCTTTACAATAAAAAAAAAGATACTTGAACATTGATTTAAATTGTCAGGAAAGAGGAGGAAGGAATTTAAAAGGTAAAAAGGTATATGTGTTTAAAAATCCTAAAATCTTTAAGGTTGCATTTTTTTCTCTAAAATTGTCTTTCTGAAAGTTATAAGCAAAGAACAAAAATAAATTCATTCATTTAAACAAGTGAAGACCAAGTTTTTAAAATGTTTTCTTGGATTTTCAAATTCTATTTGAGTTTTGTCTCTCTTAGAATTAAAAATGTAGAGCAAAGCGAGACCAGCTTGCTAGTAAATAAATACAATTTAAAAAATCGAGGCAGCTCACTGGTAAGTGCTGCTATTTGAGCTATTTTTAGAACAGGCCAGCGGGCGACTCATCTGGTCCTTACGGGCGACCTGGTGCCCGCGGGCACCGCGTTGGTGATCCCTGCTCTAGCCTTTCAGGTTAAAAGACTCATTTTTTACATCACATTAAAGAGTTGATGCTAAAAAGGTGTATTTTTCACACTCTGTAAGAGTTGATGATAAATAATAATAAACGATTTACTCATGATGGAAAGAGTTGATGCTTAAAACTTTTTTTTTTTTTTGGAATAGGGGTAAGAATTTGATGATTAAAAGATGGTTTTCCACTGAGCAAAGCTTGATGCTGAAAATTATTAATTCGCATGACAATAAGGATTGGATCGTTTTGATGTAAAAAAAAAAACATTTTTTCGTATAATGTCGACGATTGGAGCTAAAAACATGTATTTTTCAGGGCTGACAAACCATTAAAATATTTAATTGCATTGCTTATACTTAGCTCAAAATTAATTGCAGATATATATATATATATATATATATATATATATATATATATATATATATATATATATACATAGCCCAAAAGCAGTGAAGTGGACAGGTTGTGTAAATGGTAAATAAAAAGAGAATACAAATCTTTTTCAACTTATATTCAATTGAATAGACAGCAAAGACAAGATATTTTACATTCTAACAGGAAAACAAATATTGGCTCATTTGGAATTTAATGCCTGCAACATGTTTTTTTTTTTGTTTGTTTTTTTTTTCAAAAAAGCTGGCACAAGTGGCAAAAAAGAGTGAGAAAGTTGAGGAATGCTCATCAAAATCTTATTTGGAACATCCGCAGGTGAACAGGCTAATTGGGAGCAGGTGGGTGCCACGACTGGCTATAAAAGCAGCTTCAATGAAATGCTCAGTCGTTCACAAACAAGGACGGGGCGAGGGTCACCACTTTGTCAACAAATGCCTGAGCAAATTGTTTAAAAACAACATTTCTCAACCAGCTATTTATTGCAAGGAATTTAGGGATTTCACCATCTACGCTATGTAATATCATCAAAAGGTTCAGACAATCTGGAGAAATCACTGCACGTAAGCCACGATATGACGCACCTTCCATCCCTCAGGTGCTACTGCATCAAAAAGCCACATCCGTGTGTAGTGGAATTTCTGACTTTTTTACCATATTTTGTGTCTATCGAAGTCGGGAGGAAAGCTTGTTAAAAAGCCTTAAGAGGTCTGCTCTTTTCTATTTTCCTATTTGAAAGCATTGAAGGATCATATGTAGATGAAAGTTGAATTTGAGGTCGCTCGAACCATTCTACAAAATGTTTTGATTGTTTGTTATGACTAAGGGATCCAAGGTTGTTGCGGAGCAAGCAGTTGCAAAACAACGGGACCTTGACACATGAGGGAAACATATAAAAAGCCAGTAGACCAATATTTGATACGATTTTGCTTGATTCGCATGATTTCGATCATCTACGTCGCTCCGGAGGACGGTGTCTGTCTGCATGGGCAATTCAATCCAACTCTGTACTTTTGATTATGGGTAAATAAAACCTTTGTACTAAATCCACTTTGTTTGCTGTTTAAGCTTCGGACAATCCACCACCAGTGTGTAATCACCACATGGGCTCAGGAACACTTCGGAAAACCTCGGATAAGCGGAGAAAGATGGATGGATCTAAAAGTTTGGACAGCATATTTTTTTAACTGATGATTTATTAGACACACTTTTATTAGTGGGGCCTTTTGGATTGCCCACAGTTGAGTCAGATTGTTTTTAACTGTCATTGTTAAAAAAAAAAAAAAAAAAAAAAAGAACCAAAAGCAATGTTGTTATGAATGATTGACCAAATAAAGGCTACATTTGCTTCACATCAAATATTTCACTTTCAACCTTTTTTGGGGAAAAAAACATGAACAAAAAGGGCATACAACTTAAAAAAACAACAACTTAATGTCACACCAATATATTTGGAGTTGATCTACATATGTTCAAGCATTAAAATAAAAACATATATTTATATATATGACTTCTTTTTCTTTTTTTTTAAAGTGTAAAGACTGCCCGGGACTTTCTATTGTCACCAAATCTGAGGGAAGCCCAAATGGTTCCAATAATTTTGTATTGCTTTTTACAATGACAAATAGCGAAAGGGCCCCTTTTGCTATTTGGGGTCTGTTTGGACCCCCGGGCTCTAAGATGAGAGAACCATATCTGCTACTTGATGGAAGGGACGCATCCAGTAGAACCTCCAAAGTCCAAACATCACAATCCTTTCTGGCGATTATTTCCAAAACTACATTTTAAAAGACTTTTTTTGAATTTTATTTTACATATATTCGCTGCACCGGACTATAGGTGGCAGATATATACCTTGTTAAATTACTTTTTTACACTGAAATATTTAATAAATATTCACATACCTTGTTTCTGTAGCAGGGCAGTAAAACGGCCAATCAAACAAAACAGAAGTCATGGTCAAGGACCCGTTAGCTGCGCAAGGTAGCTCTCCAATCAGCTAAACAGACTCAATAACTCCATGCTGACTTTTGGCAAAATTACTGAGGAATTTGAGTTTGAAGTGCTAGCCTGCTAACATTAGCATGCATCCAGTACCAAAATATGTACCTAAAAAGTTAGCTAAAAAAAAAAAATAGCATACCAACATCAACATGCTAACCGGACTCTGCTAACAATAGCATGCTCACAGTTAACATTAGTAAAAATACCAAAATATGACACTGAGGGTTATGGCTGCTAAATTAAATAACCAACTCCGGAATGATAATGCTAGCATGTCAAAATGCTAACTGTAACATGGGCCAAGTTATAAAATATATTACTTTCACGTATATACCCAAAAAATGTGGTTAAAGTGCTAGCCTGCTAACATTAGCGTGCATCAAGTACCAAAATATGACTGAGGTGTGCACCTACAAAGTTAGCTAAAAACAAACAAATAACTAGCATACCGACACCAACATGCAAACAGGACTCTGCTAACAATAGCATGCTTACAGTTAGCATTAGTGAAATACCAAAATATGACACTGAGGGTTATAGCTGCTAAATTCCTAGCATGCCAAAATGCTAACGGTAACATGGGCCAAGTACTAAAATATATCACTCTCACGTGTGTAACCAAAAAATGTTGTTAAAGTGCTAGCCTGCTAACGTTATTATGCATCAAGTACCAAAATATGACTGAGGTGTGGACCTAGAGTTAGCTAAAAAAAAACAAAAAAAACATAACTAGCATACCAACATCAACATGCTAACAGGACTCTGCTAACAATAGCATGCTTACAGTTAACGTTAGTGAAATACCAAAATATGACACTGAGGGTTATAGCTGCTAAATTGCTAGCATGCCAAAATGCTAACTGTAACATGGGCCAAGTACTAAAATATATATCTCTCACGTGTGTAACCAAAAAATGTTGTTAAAGTGCTAGCCTGCTATTGTTAGCATGCATCAAGTACCAAAATATGACTGAGGTGTGGACCTTAAGTTAGCGAAAAAAAAAACAAAAAAAACATAACTAGCATACCAACATCAACATGCTAACAGGACTCTGCTAACAATAGCATGCTTACAGTTAACGTTAGTGAAATACCAAAATATGACACTGAGGGTTATAGCTGCTAAATTGCTAGCATGCCAAAATGCTAACTGTAACATGGGCCAAGTACTAAAATATATATCTCTCACGTGTGTAACCAAAAAATGTTGTTAAAGTGCTAGCCTGCTATTGTTAGCATGCATCAAGTACCAAAATATGACTGAGGTGTGGACCTTAAGTTAGCGAAAAAAACCCAAAAAAAACATAACTAGCATACCAACATCAACATGCTAACGGGACTCTGCTAACAATAGCATGCTTACAGTTAACATTAGTGAAATACCAAAATATGACACTGAGGGTTATAGCTGCTAAATTGCTAGCATGCCAAAAAGCTAACTGTAACATGGGCCAAGTAATAAAATATATTACTCTCACGTGTGTACCCAAAAAATGTGGTTAAAGTGCTAGCCTGCTAATGTTAGCATGCATCAAGTACCAAAATATGACTGAGGTGTGGACCTTGAGTTAGCTAAAAAAAAACTAAAAAAACATAACTAGCATACCAACATCAATATGCTAACAGGACTCTGCTAACAATAGCATGCTTACAGTTAACATTAGTGAAATACCAAAATATGACACTGAGGGTTATAGATGCTAAATTGCTAGCATGCCAAAATGCTAACTGAAACATGGGCCAAGTACTAAAATATATGTCTCACATGTGTAACCAAAAAATGTTGTTAAAGTGCTAGCCTGCTAATGTTAGCATGCATCAAGTACCAAAATATGACTGAGGTGTGGACCTTGAGTTAGCTAAAAAAAAACAAAAAAAACATAACTAGCATACCAACATCAACATGCTAACAGGACTCTGCTAACAATAGCATGCTTACAGTTAACATTAGTGAAATACCAAAATATGACACTGAGGGTTATAGATGCTAAATTGCTAGCATGTTAAAATGCTAACTGTAACATGGGCCAAGTACTAAAATATATCACTCTCACGTGTGTACCCAAAAAATGTGGTTAAAGTGCTAGCCTGCTAATGTTAGCATGCATCAAGTACCAAAATATGACTGAGGTGTGGACCTTGAGTTAGCTAAAAAAAAACTAAAAAAACATAACTAGCATACCAACATCAACATGCTAACAGGACTCTGCTAACAATAGCATGCTTACAGTTAACATTAGTGAAATACCAAAATATGACACTGAGGGTTATAGATGCTAAATTGCTCGCATGCCAAAATGCTAACTGAAACATGGGCCAAGTACTAAAATATATATCTCTCACGTGTGTAACCAAAAAATGTGGTTAAAGTGCTAGTCTGCTAACATTAGCATGCATCAAGTACCAAAATATGACTTGGGTGTGCAACTACAAAGTTAGCTAAAAAAAAAAAAAAAAAATAGCATACCAACATCAACATGCTAACAGGACTCTGCTAACAATAGCATGCTTACAGTTAACATTAGTGAAATACCAAAATATGACACTGAGGGTTATAGCTGCTAAATTGCTAGCATGCCAAAAAGCTAACTGTAACATGGGCCAAGTAATAAAATATATTACTCTCACGTGTGTACCCAAAAAATGTGGTTAAAGTGCTAGCCTGCTAACGTTAGCATGCATCAAGTACCAAAATATGACTGAGTTGTGCACCTACAATGTTAGCTAAAAAGGCCAACACGTATGATTTGTTGAGTAAGCAAATATTTGACGCTCAGGTGTTTACCTGCAGGATTGGCAAACAAAGCTAGCATGCTAATCTTAGAATGCTTATTATTTTTTATTGGATAGTAGTCTGTTTATTTCAATTGTTCGTTTTTTCCTTTATTACCTCTTGTGTTATTTATTTCACCCCATATTTGTTCCCACTACCGCACCTTAAGTTGGAGTCTTTAATCTCGTTATATGTAAATAGAATGACAATAAAGTCCATTCTACTCTAACACTTAGCTGCGGGCCACGCTTTGTAGACAGCCTCGCCCTGCTCAAGATGGCCGCCGGGTTGACGCAGGGTCAAAGAGGAAAATGTTTTAGAGAGGTTTGGAGGGTGGGGGAGGAGCCAGAAGGCGTTTTTTTTTTTTTTTTTTTTTGCAGAAATCTGGATCTGTGGCCACCTTGGAAGTTCTACTGGGCAGCAAGTCCCAGGACAGGACTATATTTGGTGTCTTTAGATCAGGGTCTCGGTCCCGGGAAAACAAAAACAAGACGCACACCTTTTCAGTCCCGCCCCCACGACTCCCTCACTTGTGGTCACCCCGCGGCCCAGAGGTGGTCCCGGAGCCCAGACCTAGGAACTGATGATCTGGCCGGACCAGGTCTCGTGTTTGCTGCCGGGGTTGAGGTGGATGATCTTCACCTCCACCGCCTGCACCTTCAGGTTCTTGGGAGGAACTCGGCACACCTTGTAGGTCACCTGGTCACCTTCCACCGGCACGTACTCACCCTCGATGCTGGAACACCACACATGGGGGAAGGCTAGCGGGTCAGGGGGGGAGTCAAGGGCACCCTAAGGCTGGCCAAGTGTCTACGCAGAATCACTCCTGACAGGATTTAGGACTGTGGATCAGTATCACTCCTGACAGGATTTAAGACTGTGGATCAGTATCACTCGAGAGGATTTAGGACTATGGATCAGTATCACTCCTGACAGGATTTAGCACTGTGGATCAGTATCACCCCTGACAGGGTTTTGGACTGTGGATCAGTATCAACCATAACGGGGTTTAGGACTGTGGATCAGTATCACTCCTACCAGGATTTAGGACTGTGGATCAGTATCACTCCTGACAGGGTTTAGGACTGTGGATCAGTATCACTCCTGACAGGGTTTAGGACTGTGAATCAGTATCACCCCTGACATGGTTTAGGACTGTGGATCAGTATCACTGTAGACAGGATTTAGGACTGTGGATCAGTATCACCCCTGACAGGGTTTAGGACTGTGGCTCAGTATTACTCCTGACAGGATTTAGGACTGTGGATCAGTATCACACCTGACAGAGTTTAGGACTGTGGCTCAGTATCACTCCTGACAGGATTTAGGACTGTGGATCAGTATCACACCTGACAGGATTTAGGACTGTGGATCAGTACCAATTTAGACAGGATTTAGGACTGTGGATCAGTATCACTGATCATAGTTGGGATGGAGTGAGAGAGACTACACTAGTTAGTTGTGATGTACTGAGAGAGACCACACTAGTTAGTTGTGATGGAGTGAGAGAGACTATACTAGTTAGTTGTGATGCACTGAGAGAGACTACACTAGTTAGTTTTGATGCAGTGAGAGAGACTACATTAGTTAGTTGTGATGTACTGAGAGAGACCACATTAGTTAGTTGTGATGCACTGAGAGAGACTACATTAGTTAGTTGTGATGTACTGAGAGAGACCACATTAGTTAGTTGTGATGCAGTGAGAGAGACTATTCTAGTTAGTTGTGTTGCACTTAGAGAGACTACACCTGTAAATGTGTTGGTCATGTCCCTAGTTAGTTGTGATGCACTGAGAGAGACTACACTAGTTAGGCCTGAGAGACACTACAGTAGTTAGTTGTGAGAGACTACACTAGTTAGTTGTGATGGAGTGAGAGAGACTACACTAGTTAGTTGTGATGCAGTGAGAGAGAATATACTAGTTAGTTGTGATGCATTGAGAGAGACTATGCTAGTTAGTTGTGATGCACTTAGAGAGACTACACTAGTTAGGCCTGAGAGAGACTACAGTAGTTAGTTGTGAGAAACTACACTAGTTAGTTGTAAGAGAGACTACACTAGTTAGTCGTGACAGGAGGTCAGCACTCACTCTGAGTGCGAGAGACTACACTAGTTAGTTGTGATGCAGTGACAAGACTCACTCTGAGATGTGGACATAGATGTCTTCTCCACCATGACTGGGTCGGATGAAGCCGTGTCCTTGGGACCTGGAGAACTTCTTGCACACCCCCTTAAACACTGGACCTGAGTGGGCTCGCACCGTGCTGCACACACACACACACACACACACCTGGTTGTTGCTATCTGCTGACACAGACATATATATATATACATATATATATATATATATATACATATATATATATATATCTATATATATACATATACATATATATATACATATATATACATATACATATATATATATATATATATATATACATACATACATATACATATATACATACATACATACATATACACATATACATATACATATACACATATACATATACATATATATATATATATATATATATATATATATATATATATATATATATATATATATATATATATATATATATATATATATATATATAAAATCAAATAGAAATACTCAGACAACAATGCTATAAAAACACAAACCAAAAGAGAGACATATGCTTTTAAAATGGAGTAATAAGTAGTTTTTGGTGACACCTACTGGTCACAATCCTTCATTAAATTAATCTCAAGGCACAGTAAGTTGAATGATGCCGACATGTTTCTTACTGGATACTTTCTAATATTCGGCCTTGGAGACTTAGTGTGTGTAAGTAATTTGTAACTATCCTTATTTAGTACTTGTTTTATTCACTTTTATTGTTTGATGGGTATTACGTATGACTAGCTTGTGTGCTATGGTGTGCTTGGCTGACGTGTAGCTTTTAGCTCCTACTAGACTAACATGTTTACCTTTTTGTAAATGTTTGTAATAAAATAGAAGAAAAGTTCAACATTGTGTGTTTGTTGGAGGACATTTAGATGTGAACTGGATGTCCAACTTTGCACAAGTGAACACTCTGCAGGACTGCTAGTATTGCACATGATATCACACACAAGTAAACACTGCAGAACTGCTAGTATTGCACATGATATCACACACAAGTAAACACTCTGCAGGACTGCTAGTATTGCACATGATATCACACACAAGTAAACACTGCAGGACTGCTTGTATTGCACATGATATCACACACAAGTAAACACTGCAGGACTGCTTGTATTGCACATGATATCACACACAAGTAAACACTGCAGGACTGCTTGTATTGCACATGATATCACACACAAGTAAACACTCTGCAGGACTGCTAGTATTGCACATGATATCACACACAAGTAAACACTGCAGGACTGCTAGTATTGCACATGATATCACACACAAGTAAACACTGCAGGACTGCTTGTGTTGCACCTGATATCACACACAAGTAAACACTGCAGGACTGCTTGTATCGCACATGATATCACAATCAAGTAAACACTCTGCAGTACTACATGTCCACTACATCACAGACTGTGTGTATTTACATCACAGACTACATCACCCACTGTGTGGATCTACATCACAGACTACATCACAGACTGTGTATTTACATCACAGACTGTGTGTATCTACATCAGACTACGTCACAGACTTCATAGACTGTGTATCTACTTCACAGACTACATCTCACACACTGTGTGCATCTACATCAAAGACAACATCACGGACTTCACAGACTACATCATACACTGTGTATCTACATCAGACTGTGAGTATCTACACCACTGACTACATTGATTTTTGTTTTTTTTTCCAAGATGGCGCTGCTGTAGTGGCTGCTGTAGGCAGGAGCTCTGTGCTCTTGTGTCATCCTTTTGTGTTTCCCTCTTGTTTTCATGTCTTATTATATTTTTTTGCCTTTTGGTCCGGGACTCTTTGGGACTGTGTGACAAGGGGTGGCACTTTCGTGACCTCTGTGGTGCTTTTTTTGTGGACTTCTGGATCTGCCTCCCGGGAGCCTTTTGGCCATGGAGACCAGCTGCTGGGTCTCTGCCACACCGGAGTCGGTTTGGAGGGACTGGAGGAGATGCGGATGAGGGGGACAGGACTGCGGAGCTAGCACTGAGCGCTGGGACGGAGAGTCTTCGCGGTGTCTTGACTGGGTGAGCAGGTGTCGGACACCTCAGTCACCTTGGACGTATCCTCGCTCATCCATGCGGACTGGACACTGGTCGAGAGTGGAGTCGGCTGTCTTGGTTGCTTTGTTGGGTCTGCTCCTGTCTCTGGCCATGCTCCCTCCATCCCAGCAGACGATGGCGTGGAACACCACAGAGGCCACCACAGTGAGTATGTTTATTTTACTTTTTATTCATAGCTGTATGTAGAAGTGTCTGCTTGTATCTGCTGCTTTAGTGTCTTTAATGTCCTCTGTGTTCTTTGATGTTTGATGTTTCCCTCTTACACACATGGAAGAGGGATGTGTACTATGGCTATGAGTTGTTGTTTTTTTTTTTTTTTTTTTTTTTTTTCCCCCTTGGCCTCAGTCTGCAACCCCACTCCAGGGCCTAGGCTAAGACCGATTTTTTAATTTTATTTTAATCTTC
Source organism: Nerophis ophidion (assembly GCF_033978795.1). Lineage (NCBI taxonomy): Eukaryota > Metazoa > Chordata > Actinopteri > Syngnathiformes > Syngnathidae > Nerophis > Nerophis ophidion. Next base: position 39,683,461 of record NC_084633.1, on the reverse strand, counting down.
TATTTTTTTCTTCCCCCCCCCACCCCCCTTGTTTACCTGTATGTCATCTTTTTTGTAAGGGGCGCTGGAAGCCGGCAGACCCGTCAGCGATCGTGTTTTGTCTCCCTGTAATGTTTGTCTGATCTTGAATGGGATTGTGCTGAAAAATTGTAATTTTCCTGAAGGAACTCTCCTGACGGAATAAATAAAGTACTATCTATCTATCTATCTATCTATAAGACTACATCACAGACTGTGATGTAGGTGTGTGTGTGTGTATCTACATCAGACTACATCACAGACTGTGTTCATCTAAATCACAGACTGTGTGTGTATATACACATCACAGACTACATCCCAGACAACATCACACACTGTATCTACATCACATACTACATCACAGACTGTGTGTATCTACATCATAGACTGCGTGGATCTACATTACAGACTACATCACATACTACATCAGACTACATACTAGATCACAGACCTACATCACAGACTGTGTGTATCTACATCACAGACTACATACTACATCGACGACATCACAGACTGTGTATCGACATCAGACTACATACTACATCAGACTGTGTATCTGCATCACAGACTACATACTACATCAGACTGTGTGTATCTACATCACAGACTACATACTACATCAGACTGTGTGTATCTACATCACAGACTACATCAGGTCTATGCCATCCTTTACAAACTACTACTTAGCAGAAAAGCTCTCCAACAGAATGGTGTAGATTTGGTCACACCAAGAATCGGGCATGATAAAAGAAACCCTACAATTGCATTAGATTACATTTTTCAGAAGGTTCTAGTTTGTCAGCAGTTAGGCATCGTCTCCTCAGAGGAAAGAGCCACAGGTCAAAGGTGGAGGATGTAAAATGTTGGACTTACGCCGAGTATGTGCGAGTGCGCTTGGTGGGCAGCGGGCTGGGCAGGGTCTCCCACACCCGGCTGCCCTCCCTCGGGAAGGGGAAGGAGGGCTCGGCCATGGACGCTGCGGAGGCTCCTCTGGTGGGCCACACACGCTCAGCACGCATCCAGGACAGCTATCATGCTGCCTGCAGGGTGACACACCGGCTGAGAGACATACTCACTGACACTTGGAGGCAAAGCAACAGTACTTTCACTTTCTGTTTGGCTCAATACAGGAAGTGAAAAAGGTTATTTTCCCTTTCTGTTTGGCTCAATACAGGAAGTGAACAAAGTGACTTTCCCTTTCTGTTTGGCTCAATATAGGAAGTGAAAAAAGTTACTTTCCCTTTCTGTTTGGCTCAATACAGGAAGTGAACAAAGTTAATTTCCTTTTCTGTTTGGCTCAATACAGGAAGTGAACAAAGTCACTTTCCCTTTCTGTTTGGCTCAATACAGGAAGTGAACAAAGTTACTTTCACTTTCTGTTTGGCTCAATACAGGAAGTGAACAAAGTGATTTCCACTTTCTGTTTGGCTCAATACAGGAAGTGAACAAAGTGATTTCCACTTTCTGTTTGGCTCAATACAGGAAGTGAACAAAGTGATTTCCACTTTCTGTTTGGCTCAATACAGGAAGTGAACAAAGTGATTTCCACTTTCTGTTTGGCTCAATACAGGAAGTGAACAAAGTTAATTTCCTTTTCTGTTTGGCTCAATACAGGAAGTGAACAAAGTGATTTCCACTTTCTGTTTGGCTCAATACAGCAAGTGAACAAAGTGACTTCCACTTTCTGTTTGGCTCAATACAGGAAGTGAACAAAGTTAATTTCCTTTTCTGTTTGGCTCAATACAGGAAGTGAACAAAGTGATTTCCACTTTCTGTTTGGCTCAATACAGGAAGTGAACACTGCGTGACTCAATGAAAACAGTTTGGGATGTTTGTCATTTTTAAAAGCAGTACTATGCGTGGGACCCATTGGGGCTTCTCTCAGTTTCTTTGACCGCTAAAGGTCTTTGAGACCCAAATGGGTCTTTGAGTCATTAAAGTGTTGAAATGAAGTCAAATATTCAATATTTGTCATTTACTTTCAACGCTTAAACATGATGCATTAACTTCAGCTCTATCCGCCGACATACAGTTTATTTTTAGAAGTAATTAGGTGTGGATCCATACTGAAATATCAATACCGTTGATACCAGATCTTTATGCTCTCGTGTCCATCGTCAAATCATAATATGGATACTTTTGATACCTTAGTTCAGGGGAGTCCACACTCTTTACCCTGAGGGCCACACACTTAAAAGTCAAAGTATGAGGGGACCATTTTGATATATTTTTTTGAAAAATTATAAAAACAGATATTGTGTCAGCTTTGTATTGTAGTCATATATTATTAATTATTAGTTACAACATTACAGCTTTTTTTTCATTACGTTATGATTTTTTTTGCTCTTTTTTTTTTTAACATCCATCCATCCATCCATTTTCTACCGCTTATTCCCTTTCGGGGTCGCGGGGGGCGCTGGCGCCTATCTCAGCTACAATCGGGCGGAAGGCGGGGTACACCCTGGACAAGTCGCCACCTCATCGCAGGGCCAACACAGATAGACAGACAACATTCACACTCACATTCACACACTAGGGCCAATTTAGTGTTGCCAATCAACCTATCCCCAGGTGCATGTCTTTGGAAGAGGGAGGAAGCCGGAGTACCCGGAGGGAACCCACGCATTCACGGGGAGAACATGCAAACTCCACACAGAAAGATCCCGAGCCTGGATTTGAACCCAGGACTGCAGGACCTTCGTATTGTGAGGCAGACGCACTAACCCCTCTGCCACCGTGAAGCCTTTTTTTTTTTAACATTTTTTATTTAATTCATTGACATACATGCACATTGTAACCAGCCAGAATTTTACTTGGTATCACATCGAAAAGAATATGAGTGGTATCGCATATTTTGCATTGAATTCATCAACATATATGCACATTGTAACCAGCCTGAATTTGACTTGGTATCACATCGAAAATAATATGAGTGGTATCGCACATTTTTAATTGAATTCATTAATATACATGCACATTGTAACCAGCCTGAATTTGACTTGGTATCACATTGAAAAGAATACGAGTGGTATCGCATATTTTCAATTGAATTCATTAACATATATGCACATTGTAACCAGCCTGAATTTGACTTGGTATCAGATCGAAAATAATATGAGTGTGTGGAGAGGCGGAGCCGACGGGCCGACGGCGGGGCAGGGCACGCTGTAGCCCTGCTCAAGATGGCGGCAAGGAGGTGGAGAATGCGGCGGAACAGAGAGGCGGGGCATGCCGGGAGCAACGCCGCTGCACTCTAAATCAGGTGCGTGGCTCACACACCAGCTCACAATCTACGTATCTCTTCGCAGTATATAAAAGGGGAGAAGGAGGAAAGAGAAGAGAAGGAGTTGGAGAAGAAGCGAGAGCAACCGAGAACAGCACACGAGAGACGACAACGCGGCCGGCTGAAAGAGCGACCGAGGAGCGAGCAGTGGAGAGGGGCTGAAAGAGCGATCCGAGCTGCAGAAAAACTTTATTGGAAAATAAAGAGTCAAACCTGTGCTAAAGGCGATGTCCTTCCTGGGTGGTCCATGCAACCCGCACGACGACAGCAATAGACCGTCACAGAGTGGTATCGCACATGACTATTAAGACTTTATGCATTTTTTTTTTCAAAACCCTCCTAATAGGAAAACACAAAAAATATACAAGATTTGCAACACTTGATGTGAAGTCATTGGTGCCTTAAATAAATCAATAATACATAACAACATTGATTTGAGTTTATTCATTTTTTAAGCAGTGACATTTTTAAAGTAAAACAAAACTATTGTGTCAATATTGCGACATGTTCTTGATACCTGTTTTCTCTTTTATTAATAGTATTTTTCAAATGTGCCGTTAAAAAATGAGCAGCGGGCCGCACTTTGGACACCAATGCTTGAATATATATATCTCCATTTACAATCTTGTATCTGACATTTTTTATAGGGTTAGACGCAATAAGTGCTCAACTTCAGCCTAAACCCTCCGGTCTGCAACATTTTCAATTTATTAATGTAAAATTGTTTATTTTGTTGACCACTGTCCGAAGGAAAAATAGTAAACTAAACTAATAATATAATAATGGACGGGAATCGTTGCGTGCCTGCCCTGCGTGCGTGTGCCACGCCCACTCCCCTGTGTCACGACGCCGCGTGACGTCAGAACAGCTGCAGGAGTGTGACGTCAGTGACGTTTCTTTATAGTCACGCACGCATTCAGTGACATGTTGATGATGCCGCTAACACCGCAGTGGTGCGGAAGAGTGTTGATGTATTATTAGAAGGAAGATTGTTATGATATAATAGGAGAGAATACTTCACTTCCTGCCCAGATTTCAAAACAAGAGTCTTATTATTCATCACTTACAGCAGCTGAAGTGTGGCCGTCGTCTTCTATAAGGATGAATGGCGTCTTCTGTAAAGATGAATGAAACAAAACAAGTGAGGGGCAAGCGGTAGAAAAATTGAAGGCTGGAAGTCATAAATCAAGAAATGAAAGCGCCTGATGAGCGTGAGTGTGAGCGCGCGCAGCTGGTGGGGGTTCCGGTGGCGTGATGCGGGAGTGCGCGTGCGCCCGTCTTCCGCCCCTCCTCCCGGATGTGGTGCGTTCAAAGTGTCCTCGGAAGACTCTTTAGCGCAGCCCTAGTGGCTCCCTGGAGCTTTTTCAAAAATATATGAAAAATGGAAATGATGAGGGAGAAAAATATATTTGTTTTAATTTGGTTTCTGTTGGAGGACAAACATGACACAAACCTCTCTAATTGCTATAAAGCACACTTTATATTAAATATACTTCACCAATTCGAGTAGTTGGCGAGCACCGTTTTGTCCTACTAATTTTGGCGGTCCTTGAACTCACCCTAGTTTGTTTCCATGTAACTTTCGCCGACTCTCTAAGACGTGATTTAAGCCACTTCTTTTTCTGTCTTATTTTGTCCACCAAACTTATAATGTTCTGCGTGATTGCACAAAAGGTGAGTTTTGTTGATGTTATTGACTTATGTGGAGTGTGCTAATCAGACATATTTGGTCACTGCATGACTGCAAGGCAGTGGTTCTCAACCTTTTTTCAGTGATGTACCCCTTGTGAACATTGTTTTTAATTCAAGTACCGCCTAATCAGAGCAAAGTATTTTTGGTTGAAAAACAGAGATAGAGAAGTAAAATACAGCACTATGTCATCAGTTTCTGATTTATTAAATTGTATAAAAGTGCAAAATATTGCTCATTTGTAAAGGTCTTTCTTGAAGTATTTGGGGAAAAAAACATAAAAATAACTAAAAACTTGTTGAAAAATAAACAACTGATTCAATTATAAATAAAGATTTCTACACATAGAAGTAATCATCGACTTAAAGTGACCTCTTTGGGGATTGTAATAGAGATCCATCTGGATTCATCAACTTAATTCCAAACATTTCTCCATAAAAAAAGAAATCTTTAACATCAATATTTATGGAACATGTCCACAAAAAAATCTAGCTGTCAACACTGAATATTGCATTGTTGTTTTTTTCACATTTTATGAACTTACATTCATATTTTGTTAAAGTATCATTCAATAAATATATTTATAAAGGATTTTTGAATTGTTGCTATTTTTAGAATATTTAAAAAAAATCTCACGTACCCCTTGGCATACCTTCAAGTACCCCCAGGGGTACACGTACCCCATTTGAGAACAACTGCTGTAAGCTAATCGATGCTAACATGCTATATGTACATATTGCATTACTATGCCTCATTTGTAGCTATATTTGAGCTCATTTAGTTTCCTTTAAGTCTTCATAATTCAATTTATATCTCACTATCTATGTAATATGGCTTTTCATTTTTTGCGGCTCCGGACGGATTTGTTTTTGTATTTTTGGTCCAATAGGGGTTTGCTTTACAGCAATATTTGAACACAGGCGATGCAAATAAGATGTGTGCCGTAGTTAAGGTCTAATTTAATTTTGGAACTTACCGTTTTCGTTTATGTAAATATTGATGTTCACACAGGCCTGAAAGTTGATTGGCGGAGAATGCGGAAGTGTTGTGAGGGCTCTGGCGCAATCAGGCAACGCCCCCTTTGAAGTAACGCGAGAGTGGACACTTAGAACAAGATCCTGCTTGAAGAATCATCTGGCGAATCATTCCAAATGTCACATTCCACAGCAGGGGTCACCAACATTTTTGAAACCAAGAGCTACTTCTTGGGTACTTATTAATGCGAAGGGCTACCAGTTTGATACACACTTAAAAAATTGCCAGAAATAGCCAATTTGCTCAATTTACCTTTAATAAATAAATCTATGTATATACAGTAGGGCAAAAAAGTATTTAGTCAGCCACAGATTGTCCAAGTTCTCCCACTTAAAATGATGACAGAGGTCTGTAATTTTCATCATAGGTACACTTCAACTGTGAGAGACAGAATGTGAAAAAAAAATCCAGGAATTCACATTGTAGGAATTTTAAAGAATTTATTTGTAAATTATGGTGGAAAATAAGTATTTGGTCAACCATTCAAAGCTCTCACTGATGGAGGGAGGTTTTGGCTCAAAATCTTACGATACATGGCCCCATTCATTCTTAACACGGATCAATCGTCCTGTCCCCTTAGCAGAAAACCAGCCCCAAAGCATGATGTTTCCACCCCCATGCTTCACAGTAGGTTTGGTGTTCTTGGGATGCAACTCAGTATTCTTCTTCCTCCAAACATGACGAGTTGAGTTTATTCCAAAAAGTTCTATTTTGGTTTCATCTGACCACATGACATTCTCCCAATCCTCTGCTGTATCATCCATGTATCCATTTTGGTATAAACTCAACTAGTCGTGTTGGAAGAAGAAGAAGAATTTTGAGTTGCATCCCAAGAACACCATACCTACTGTGAAGCATGGGGGTGGAAACATCATGCTTTGGGGCTGGTTTTCTGCTAAGGGGACAGGACGATTGATCCGTGTTATGGAAAGAATGAATGGGGCCATGTATGGTGAGATTTTGAGCCAAAACCTCCTTCCATCAGTGAGAGCTTTGAATGGTTGACCAAATGCTTATTTTCCACCATAATTTACAAATAAATTCTTTAAAATTCCTACAATGTGAATTCCTGGATTTTTTTTCACCTTCTGTCTCTCACAGTTGAAGTGTACCTATGATGAAAATTACAGACCTCTCACCATTTTAAGTTGGAGAACTTGCACAATCGCTGTCTGACTAAATACTTTTTTGCCCCACGATAGATATATTAAAAAAATGGGTATTTCTGTCTGTCATTCCGTAGTACATTTTTTTCCTTTTACGGAAGGTTTTTTGTAGATAATAAATGATGAAAAAAACATTTAATTGAATGGTTTAATAGAGGAAAAAAACAGGAAAAAAATGAAAATTACATTTTGAAACAAAGTTTCTCATCAATTTCGACCCTTTAAAATTCAGAATTCAACCGAAAAAAAGAAGAGAAAAACTAGCTAATTCGAATCTTTTTGAAAAAATTAAAAAATATATTTATGGAACATCATTAGTAATTTTTCCTGATTAAGATTAATTTTAGATTTTTGATGACATGTCTTAAATAGGTTAAAATCCAATCTGCACTTTGTTAGAATATATAACAAATTAGACCAAGCTATATTTCTAAGACAAATCATTATTTCTTCTAGACTTTCCAGAATTTTTTTTTTAAAGAAATTCAAAAGACTCTGAAATAAGATTTGAATTGGATTCTAAAGATTTTATAGATTTGCCAGAATATTTTTTAAAATTTTAATCATAATAAGTTTGAAGAAATATTTCACAAATATTCTTTGTCGAAAAAACAGAAGCTAAAATGAAGAATTAAATTAAAATGTATTTATTATTCTTTACAATAAAAATTTAAAATTTAATTGAACATTGATTTAAATTGTCAGGAAAGAAGAGGAAGGAATTTAAAAGGTAAAAAGGTATATGTGTTTGAAAATCCTTAAATCATTTCTAAGGTTGTATTTTTTCTCAAAAATTGTCTTTCTGAAACTTATAAGAATCAAAGTAAAAAAATAAATGAATTTATTGAAACAAGTGAGGACCAAGACTTTAAAATATTTTCTTGGATTTTCAAATTGTATTTGAGTTTTGTCCCTCTTAGAATTAAAAATGTCGAGCAAAGCGAGACCAGCTTGCTAGTAAATAAATACAATTTAAAAAATAGAGGCAGCTCACTGGTAAGTGCTGCTATTTGAGCTATTTTTAGAACAGGCCAGCGGGCGACTCATCTGGTCCTTACGGGCCACCTGGTGCCCGCGGGCACCGTGTTGGTGACCCCTGTTCCAGAGGAATACATTTTGTGTTGCCTTGTGACTTCCATGTCAACTGAAATCATGTGGACATGTTTCTTTCAGCAAGACTCACCATTTGTTCTTTCAAGTGTTTGGAGTTGCCACTGATGGCTTTGAAGGTCTGGCGACCTATTTTATTCTACATTTCCCCCCGGTGGGCTTCACGGTGGCAGAGGGGTTAGTGTGTCTACCTCACAATACGAAGGTCCTGCAGTCCTGGGTTCAAATCCAGGCTCGGGATCTTTCTGTGTGGAGTTTGCATGTTCTCCCCGTGAATGCGTGGGTTCCCTCCGGATACTCCGGCTTCCTCCCACTTCCAAAGACATGCACCTGGGGATAGGTTGATTGGCAACACTAAATGGTCCCTAGTGTGTGAATGTGAGGGTGAATGTTGTCCGTCTATCTGTGTTGGCCCTGTGATGAGGTGGCGACTTGTCCAGGGTGTACCCCGCCTTCCGCCCAATTGTAGCTGAGATAGGCGCCAGCACCCCCCGCGACCCCAAAAGGGAATAAGCGGTAGAAAATGGATGGATGGATGGATTTCCCCCCGGTCAACTTCCTTTGTTTTCACTTTATCAAAGTGTGCATGCAAGCAACATGGGGGCCACACTGGTGCCACACTGGGGGCCAGTGTGCATTTCCAGTGGAGTCTAATACAAATCCCCCTAAGACAGACCTGGGCAAATTAAGGCCCGGGGGCCACATGCAGAAATTCCCAAGTAATTTTTTGAGAACTTTAAGATGGAAAGTGTAGCTGCTATTATGATGTGCAGTCATGTTTTCTAATAACCGTAAGTCTTTAACGATACAAAGTCAATCAATCAATCAATCAATGTTTATTTATATAGCCCCAAATCACAAATGTCTCAAAGGACTGCACAAATCATTACGACTACAACATCCTCGGAAGAACCCACAAAAGGGCAAGGAAAACTCACACCCAGGGGGCAGGGAGAATTCACATTCAGTGGGACGCCAGTGACAATGCTGACTATGAGAAACCTTGGAGAGGACCTCAGATGTGGGCAACCCCCCCCCCTCTAGGGGACCGAAAGCAATGGATGTCGAGCGGGTCTAACATGATACTGTGAAAGTTCAATCCATAGTGGCTCCAAGACAGCAGTGAGAGTCCCGTCCACAGGAAACCATCTCAAGCGGATCAGCAGCGTAGAGATGTCCCCAACCGATACAGGCGAGCGGTCCATCCAAAGTACAAACCCCATTTTCATATGAGTTGAGAAATTGTGTTAGATGTAAATATAAACGGAATAAAATTATTTGCAGATCCTTTTCAACCCATATTCAGTTAAATATGACAACATATTTGATGTTCAAACCCATAAACTTTATTTTTTTTTTTTGCAAATAATCATTATCTTTAGAATTTGATGCCAGCAACACAATGACAAAGAAGTCAGGAAAGGTGGCAATATATACTGATAAAGTTGAAGAATGCACATCAAACACTTATTTGGAACATCCCACAGGTGTGCAGGCTAATTGGGAACAGGTGGGTGCCATGATTGGGTATAAAAACAGCTTCCCCAAAAATGCTCAGTCTTTCACAAGAAAGGATGGGGCGAGGTACACCCCTTTGTCCACAACTGTGTGAGCAAATAGTCAAACAGTTTAAGAACAACGTTTCTCAAAGTGCAATTGCAAGAAATTTTGGGATTTCAACATCTACGCTCCATAATATCATCAAAAGGTTCAGAGAATCTGGAGAAATCATTCCACGTACGCGGCATGGTCGGAAACCAACATTGAATGACCGTGGCCTTCGATCCCTCAGACGGCATTGTATCAAAAACCGACATCAATCTCTAAAGGATATCACCACATGGGCTCAGGAACACTTTAGAAAACCACTGTCACTAAATACAGTTGGTCGCTACATCTGTAAGTGCAGATTAAAGCTCTACTATGCAAAGTGGAAGCCATTTATCAACAACATCCAGAAACGCCGCCGGCTTCTCTGGGCCCGAGATCATCTAAGATGGACTGATGCAAAGTGGAAAAGTGTTCTGTGGTCTGATGAGGCCACATTTCAAATTGTTTTTGGAAATATTCGACATCGTGTCATTCGGACCAAAGGGGAAGCGAACCATCCAGACTGTTATCCACGCAAAGTTAAAAAGCCAGCATCTTTGATGGTATGGGGGTGCATTAGTGCCTAGGGCATGGGTAACTTACACATCTGTGAAGGCACAATTAATACTGAAAGGTACATACAGGTTTTGGAACAACATATGCTGTCATCTAAGCGCCGTCTTTTTCATGGATGCCCCTGCTTATTTCAGCAAGACAATGCCAAGCCACATTCAGCACGTGTTACAACAGCGTGGCTTTGTAAAAAGAGTGCAGGTCCTTTCCTGGCCCGCTTGTGGTCCATGCCTGTCTCCAATCGAAAATGTGTGGCGCATTATGAAGCGTAAAATACGACCGCGGAGACCCCGGACTGTTGAACGACTGAAGCTCTACATAAAACAAGAATGGGAAAGAATTCCACTTTCAAAGCTTCAACAATTAGTTTCCTCAGTTCCCAAACCTTTATTGAGTGTTGTTAAAAGAAAAGGTGATGTAACACAGTAGTGGACATGCCCTTTCCCAACTACTTTGGCACGTGTTGCAGCCATGAAATTCTAAGTTAATTATTATTTGCAAAAAAAATATGTTGTCTTTGTAGCATATTCAACTGAATATGGGTTGACAAGGATTTACAAATCATTGTATTCCATTTAGATTTACATCTAACACAATTTCCCAACTCGTATGGAAACAGGGTTTGTAAAACTTGCGGGCTGCACTAACATTAATCTTTTATATTAAGGTGGGGGCCGCAATATAACGTTGCGACCTGTGGGCCAATTGCGGCCCACGGGCCGCGTGTTTGAGATCACTGTTCTAGATTGTACCTAATGTCATGACTGGTTTTATTGACTATTTTATTGAATATGGGACAAGCAGAAGAAAATGGATGGATGGCACTTTTTTGTCACTTATTGTTTGTCTTTGGTACACTAATGTGTTTATTATAGGCCACAGGTTCTTTGCTTTATTTCTGCAAGCATATATTGCTCTTTTTATCTTTGGTATGAACATTATTATGTAAACTCCAAGTTATTGTTTTTTGTTGTTGCTCTTATATTGATGGTGTTGTACTGCATTGTAATCTTTTGTTTTGTGATTGTGTGATGTTTTTGCCTAGACCCTGGACAAAAGAATAGTCTCCACTGCGGTGTAGAGTAATAGGGATCCTCAATAAACTAAAGTCAACATTTTACGGTCAGCTGGGGAAAAATCCGGTCACAAAAAAAAAAAAAAAAAAGAGATTTTGTTCACAGCTTAAACCTTGAATGTGTTCTTAAAAGGCCTACTGAAAGCCACAACTACCGACCACGCTGTCTGATAGTTTATATATCAATGATGAAATATTAACATTGTAACACATGCCAATACGGCCTTTTTAGTTTACTAAATTGCAATTTTAAATTTCACGCAGAAGTAACATGCTAAAACGTCTCGGTATGATGACGCGTGACGTCACGCATTGTAGAGGACATCTTGTTCCAGCACCGTTCCCAGCTAAAGTATAAGTCGTCTGTTTTCATCGCATAATTCCACAGTATTCTGGACATCTGTCTTGCTGAATCTTGTTCAATGAATAATGGAGACGTCAAAGAAGAAAGCTGTAGGTGGGAAGCTGTGTATTGCGGCCGCCTTTAGCAATACAAACACAGCCGTTTCATTGTTTACATTACCCAAAGATGATGGTGAAGCGTTACTATGGAACAGAGCGGTCAAGCGAACACGGTTGGATTGGACCACACACACAAAGTACAGTGTATTATACAGCAATCAATTCTAAAGATCGTGTTTCGAAGAGGGTCCCTTGCAAAAGGCAGAGATGGGTATCGCCACCACCCGTCGACTGGTGCTGAAGAAAGCTGCTGGGCCGACCTTTAGGTTGTACAGGTACGACCATATAATCTCACTAAAACACTAGTAACACAATAAGCAGATAAGGTATTTTCCAGAATTATCCTTGTAAATGTGTCTAATAACATCTGAATCGCTCCCACTGTATAGTCTTTTTTTTTTTCTAGTCCTTCACTCTCACTTTCCTCATCCACAAATCTTTCATCCTCGCTCAAATTAATGGGGAAATCGTTGCTTTCTCGGTCCGAATCGCTCTCGCTGCTCGTGGCCATGATTGTAAACAATGTTCAGATGTGAGGAGTTCCACAACCCGTGACGTCACGCGCACATCGTCTGCTACTTCCGGTACAGGCAAGGCTTTTTTATCAACACCAAAAGTTGCGAACTTTATCGTGGATGTTCTCTACTAAATCCTTTCAGCAAAAATATGGCAATATCGCGAAGTGATCAAGTATGACACATAGAATGGACCTGCTATCCCTGTTTGAATAAGAAAATCTCATTTCAGTAGGCCTTCACTTAAGTAAAAGTTGTAGTCACACCAACGTCCATAGATTGGCTTTTATTTGGGGGGAAAAAAACATGAATGTGCTTTGTTCCACTCAAGTGCAAAGCAAAAGTTATTTACATATTTAGTTCTATGTGAACAAAAGTCCTTTTGTCAGTCCACAGTGCACAGGTTGCAGTGGTCACATGACACACTGTATAGGACTGAAGTGAGAAAAAGCCACCATTACCTTCCTCTCCTCATCTTTCTTACTTCTGACAGCAGACAATCCCAGCTTGTGTTTGCTTGCAGTCTTGCTGTCGTATGAAGACAATCAGGACAAGAGACAACCTAAAATCATTCTGTCAATAGTGGGCCTGCCTGCTGCGTCGCCCAGGCGCTCCAGTCTGGCGTCCTCGCCCAGATAAGCTCCTCCTCGTCCTGATCAGCTCCTCCTCCTGCTGCTGTTGCTGCTAATTGTTCCACCATGACAGCAGCCCCAGGCCCGGCTCACAGATGGTGCCCTGGGACAAGACATGTTACTTCCTTCTAGCAGCTTGTCATCTGTCAGTCATATTGCTGCATCCCACCTCACTTCCTCACTTTCACCACTTCACTTCATTCACTTCCACCACTTCACTTCACTCATTTCCACTTTTGTCACTTCACTCATGTCCACACTTTCACCACTTCACTTCATTCACTTCCACACTTTCACCACTTCACTTCATTCACTTCCACCACTTCACTTCACTCACCTCCACACTTTCACCACTTCACTCATTTCCACTTTTGTCACTTCACTCATGTCCACACTTTCACCACTTCACTTCATTCACTTCCACACTTTCACCACTTCACTTCACTCACATCTACACTTTCAGCACTTCACTCATTTCCACACTCACTCATTTCCACTTTCTTCACTTCCACACTTTCATCAATCACTTCACTCATTTCCACACGTTCACTCATTTCCACACTTTCATCACTTCTTCACTCTCATCGCTACACTCATTTCCACACTTTCATCACTTCCACACTCTCATCGCTACACTCATTTCCACACTTTCATCACATCACTCATTTCCACACTTTCATCACTTCACTCATTTCCACACTTTCATCAATCACTTCACTCATTTTCACACTTCACTCATTTTCACACTTTCATCAATCACTTCACTCATTTCTACTTTCATCACTTCACTCATGTCTACACTTTCATCACTTCACTCATGTCCACACTCATTTCCACACTTTCATCACTTCACTCATTTCCACACTTTCATCACTTCACTCATGTCCACACTTTCATCACTTCACTTCACTCATTTCCACACTTTCACTCATTTCCACACTTTCATCAATCACTTCACTCATTTCCACACTTTCATCAATCACTTCACTCATTTCCACTTTCATGACTTCACTAATTTCCACACTTCACTCATGTCCACACTTTCATCAATCACTTCACTCATGTCCACACTTTCATCACTTCACTCATGTCCACACATTTACCACTTCACTCATTTCCACACTTTCATCACTTCACTCATGTCCACACTTTCATCACTTCACTCATGTCTACACTTTCATCACTTCACTCATGTCCACACTCATTTCCACACTTTCATCACTTCACTCATTTCCACACGTTCATCACTTCACTCATGTCCACACTTTCATCACTTCACTTCACTCATTTCCACACTTTCACTCATTTCCACACTTTCATCAATCACTCATTTCCACACTTTCATCAATCACTTCACTCATTTCCACTTTCATGACTTCACTAATTTCCACACTTCACTCATGTCCACACTTTCATCAATCACTTCACTCATGTCCACACTTTCATCAATCACTCATGTCCACACATTTACCACTTCACTCATTTCCACACTTTCATCACTTCACTCATGTCCACACTTTCATCACTTCACTCATGTCCACACTTTCATCACTTCACTCATGTCCACACTTTCATCACTTCACTCATGTCCACACTTTCATCACTTCACTTCACTCATTTCCAAACTTTCATCAATCACTTCAATCATTTCCACACTTTAATCACTTCACTTATGTCCACACTTTCATCATTTCACTCATGTCCACACTTTAATCACTTCACTCATTTCCACACTTTCATCACTTCACTCGTTTCCACAATTTCATCACTTCACTCATTTCCACACCAACTCATTTTCACACTTTCATCACTTCACTCATGTCCACACTTTCATTAATTCACTCATGTCCACACTTTTATCACTTCACTGATTTCTACACTTTCATCACTTTACTCGTTTCCACAATTTCATCACTTCACTCGTTTCCACAATTTCACTAATTTCCACACTTTCATCACTTCACTCATTTCATCACTACACTCATTTCCACACTTTCATCACTACACTCATGTCCACACCATGAAAAATGCATTTGCAATTTTTTCCCTGTCAAAACCAACACAATATATAGATTTTTTTGTTAGCTTTGGGGCTCCCTTCAAGTTCAGTCTAAGGGACCTAGAAGGGTCCCAGTCATAAAAATGTAAAAAATAAATCATATATTTCTTTATTTTTATCTATAAGTGAACTTCTGTCCATATAAACTTTTAATATTACCGGTACTTGTTTTAATGTGCCATGCCCTTTCTGGGCAAGAAATCCTTGTTTTAATGGCCAAAGACAAATGATGCAATATTTAACCCCCCCCCC
This sequence comes from Nerophis ophidion, assembly GCF_033978795.1. Lineage (NCBI taxonomy): Eukaryota > Metazoa > Chordata > Actinopteri > Syngnathiformes > Syngnathidae > Nerophis > Nerophis ophidion. The sequence goes on along the minus strand of NC_084633.1, from coordinate 39,668,001 downwards.
CCCCAAAATGTGGAATATAAATATTGTGTTGAAATACAACTTCTAAGTGGAATATTTGATGTAAAGTATTAGGAACATGGAGTATGTAAATTCATAATGTTTATTTATTTTTATGTTTGTTTGTTTGTTTTTATGGCCTTTATGTCGTAGAAAACGTTATTTTATGGCAAACACAAAATATGCAATATTTTCCCCCAAAAGTTATTTCAAAGTGTAGTATTTGATGTGAAGTAATTGGAACCTTCAATAGGTCAATATTTTATAACATTGAACATTATTTTTTGAGAAATGATCGTTTAAAAAAAAAATCTCATTAAAATTATCAAGGATCCAAAATGGTCCACCTCATAAAAGTGTTAAAAACAAGTCATACATTATTTTTTCTACTTTCAACATTTAAATATCCAACAATTAGTAAGTTAATTATTTTGTCAGGAATTAATTTTTAAAAAGGCCTATTTAAACTGTAATTATTTTTTGACCGCCTTAAATAATTTGATACTGAAAAATAAAACAAAATAAAGTCAATAAAAAACTCAGGATCACTGTATATAAATATTGAACCTACAAATACAATCTGAGAAGCACAGCCATTACCCTCATGTTCCTGGATACAACACCACTTTGATAAAAAAGGTGAGCAGCACTACTTATAATTATAACTTCAATTAATGTAAAAGTGACTTTAAATGGTATTTTATTCATACTCTACTGTATGAGGAGTAAATGAATGAGGTACTGGTCTACTGTATGAGAAGTTGCAGGACATGAGACTCACTATGAGCGTGTACGGTGCTTCTTTCTTCTCAGCAGGGGGCGGTGGTGCCGTGGACTGTCCAGGTTGTGTGTCAGCCGTGGCGTCAGCGGTGGGTCCCGTGGGCGACGTGTCGACAAATAGCTCGTCCGCCACCCGAAAGCGAATCTCCTCTCCAGGGTCCATGTAGAGGTCGTGGGCTCCCTCCTCGGTCTCATACTCCCACATCCACACCTGCTCGGCTTCGTCACTTGGGCGGCTGTCAAGGAAGAGTCAGAGGGTGCTGTTGCAACATGGCGTGTAGAGGGGAGGATACAAGGAAGAGTCAGAGGGGAGGATACAAGGAAGAGTCAGAGGTGAGGATACAAGGAAGAGTCAGATGGTGTTGTTGCAACATGGCGTGTCGAGGGTGTTGTTGCAACATGGCGTGTAGAGGGGAGGATACAAGGAAGAGTCAGAGGTGAGGATACAAGGAAGAGTCAAAGGGTGTTGTTGCAACATGGCGTGTCGAGGGTGTTGTTGCAACATGGCGTGTAGAGGGGAGGATACAAGGAACAGTCAGAGGGGAGGATACAAGAAACAGTCAAGGGGAGGATACAAGAAACAGTCAAGGGGAGGATACAAGGAAGAGTCAGGGTGTTGTTGCAACATGGCGTGTAGAGGGGAGGATATAAAGAAGAGTCAGAAGGTGTTGTTGCAACATGGCGTGTAGAGGGGAGGATACAAGGAAGAGTCAGAGGTGAGGATACAAGGAAGAGTCAGAGGGTGTTGTTGCAACATGGCGTGTAGAGGGGAGGATATAAAGAAGAGTCAGAAGGTGTTGTTGCAACATGGCGTGTAGAGGGGAGGATACAAGGAAGAGTCAGAGGTGAGGATACAAGGAAGAGTCAGAGGGTGTTGTTGCAACATGGCGTGTCGAGGGTGTTGTTGCAACATGGCGTGTAGAGGGGAGGATACAAGGAACAGTCAGAGGGGAGGATATAAGGAAGAGTCAGAAGGTGTTGTTGCAACATGGCGTGTAGAGGGGAGGATACAAGGAAGAGTCAGAGGGGAGGATACAAGGAACAGTCAGATGCTGTTGTTGCAACATGGCGTGTAGAGGGGAGGATAAAAGGAACAGTCAGAGAGGAGGATACAAGGAACAGTCAGAGGGTGTTGTTGCAACATGGCGTGTGGAGGGGAGGATACAAGGAAGAGTCAGAGGGTGTTGTTGCAAAATGGCGTGTAGAGGGGAGGATACAAAGAAGAGTCAGAGGGTGTTGTTGCAACATGGTGTGTGGAGGGTGTTGTTGCAACATGGTGTGTGGAGGGTGTTGTTGCAACATGGCGTGTAGAGGGGAGGATACAACTTCGTGGGCTGCTGCAGGGACTCTGGCGGGATGAGGATGTCGTCAAAGAAGCCCATGGTCACTGCAGGATGGAAGGACCGCAGTCAGCGTTCATAAGGATGCTTCGAACCCTGCGCTTATAAAGCAGTGCGGCTAATTTATGTTGCTTTTTTTTTTTTTACATAGTCCCCCCCAAAAAAATACAGTATATATATATATATATATATATATATATATATATATATATATATATATATATATATATATATATATATACAGTATATACATACATAAATATATACATATATATACTTATATATATATATACATAAATATATACATATATATACGCATTTATATATACATATATACATAAATATATACATATACACAAATATATTCATATACACACATATATATACATAAATATATACATATGTATATATAAATAAATATATATATATATATATATATATATATATATATATATATATATATATATATATATATATATATATATATATATATATTGGTACCAGTACCAAAATTATTTTTAACTTTTCTAAATAAAGGGGACCACAAAAATTGCATTATTGGCTTTATTTTATCAAAAATTAAACATGTTTATTATTGCAAGTTTGTGTTTATCGAATGTTGAACATACTGGACAACTTGTCTTTTAGTAGTAAGTAAACAAACAAAGATTCCTAATTTGTCTGCTGACGTCTGCAGTAACATAATGTGTCATTTATCTACCTATTTTTTTGTACACATTTTGAGGGACAAACTGTTAAAATGGATTATTAATTTACTTGTTCATTTACTGTTAATATCTGCTTAATTTATCTTTTAACATGTTCTATTTACACTTCTGTTCAAATGCAATAATCACTTTTTCTTCTCATTCTTGATACTTTGCATTTGTTTTGGATGACACCACACATTTAGGTACTTTTCAGAGGCAGTCTAGTACCGAATATGATTCATTAGTATCGGATGTGATGGCGTAAACAATAAGCGCAGGGTTGTGTGCAGCTGAGTCAACATGTGGACAATATTAATTCACCCAAAATATACTCCTGGACAGCCATCTACAAAATGTGCAAATGTTAGAGGACGGTGGCAGCTTTTAAGGAGAGTGTGACGTCATGGTGTGTGTTGAGATTGGGCCTCTTGTTAGCATAAGATAGGCAATAAAAGTTAAAAATAGCGTCAACCTTTGTGTGCCTTCTTATAGACGCTACAATACATTGTATTAATTTAATTTGTTTTCAGGTAAAAAAAAAAAAAATTTAAGGTGTAATGCAGCTAACATGTTACACACCAGGACCAGACATGCTAATAGCTAAGCTAACCCCGAAGCTAGCTTGAGACAACACAATAAGTAAGAGTTTAGTAAAGTTGAAGAAGTGTTGCTGGAAGCATGTTAGAGCAGGAAGTAAGCAGATATGAACAAGAACTTAACAAAATAAGAGTTAATTAATATAACGCTGTCAAAGTCAAGAGGAGGGCCGATCCAGTGTCAGCCCCAAGGGTACTATCAGTATGATTGATACTAGGGTGATCAAACAGATATCCTTATTTCCTTGAAATTTCTTTGTTGTTTTTGTTGACCTTGAGGGCAAAAAATAAAGGATTTAAATGATACATAGTAGTTTTCCCTTTTGTTTAGTTATTGTGTACTATTGACTTTGTTTTGATCAAACTATTGTTTATCTAAGAAAATAAAGAACTACTGTAAATATTGTTACACAATAAATGCATTGAAATATTTTCAGTTAATACATGGGATCGGTATTGCTATTGGCCGTTCTCCCACATGGATGGTCCTCACTCCGACATGAAACCATCTTCCTCTTGGTGAAAAAAACAGCTCATCATCAATCAACCCAAGCATTGTCAGCCATTTGGTTGCAGATGAGTGCAGTTCCTTTACCAGGCATTTGGTTGGAGAGTAAAAGAGTGAGCTCACCATGAACGCCTTCCTGACTGCAGTACTTGATCTTGCCCACCAGGATCTCTTCCAGGAACGGGTGAAACACCACATACCTGAAATGGACTGAGCAGAAGCCATTAGAGGGTCAGATGATTTCAGATTTTGCAACAATTACAGACGCTGTTTTACTAATTTTCCTTTGTACTTGGACTGCAGGGCCTGATGTTGAGCTATAAATATTGTGCATACTTTTAAAAATGCAGCAATTATATTCAATATGACCTGTATTACTGTAAAACATGGTAATATGTGTTCTCCCATGTTGCAGCAGGAAGTAGTCAGTGCCGTTTAGCACTATGTATATATATATATATATATATATATATATATACCGTATTTCCTTGAATTGCCGCCGGGGCGCTAATTAATTTAAAACCTCTTCTCATTCCGGCGTTTACCAAAAGGCATGCGGTAAAGGCAAGCATGCGCTAATTATTTTTAAAACCTCTTCTCACTCCAGCACTTACCAAAGGCATGCAGTAAAAATTTGAGTGTGATGTAAGGATACCATCATGAAAAGCACATTTAATTAAAAAAAAAATTTATTATGGTCTTACCTTTACTTATAAATGAAGCCCATGCCAGGTCCTTCTGATCAAAAGCATCAATATCTTCAGTTTTAAAAGTCTCTCTGTCTCGATGGAGATCTTCCTTTATTACCTCCTGCTTCGATTGAAAGTCCAGTTTAGAAAACTGCTATCAGACCGCTGCTATCAGTTAGCTGAGTATTTAGGACTGGAACATGCTTTATTTCAGCCCGGTTGTTTACATTGCCAGCATAAGAGTAGTGGTGTTACATCCTAAAATGTCCGTCGTGCACCCCCTGCGTCAAATCCATTACCAACACATATCACGTCACTCGTTGTCACTACAGCCGAGTAGTCGCAAGAAGGATCACTAGCGCCCTCTACCACCATGAGGCGGGAGTCATTTAATGACTCAGATTTGACACACGCAGCTACGGACTATTAATAAAACATAGCTGCTTACTGTTCTTTTTAGCATTCAATAGCTTGGACCTTAAATCCTACTGAATAGCTTTTAATCTTCCCTTTATGCAATTTCAAATTACCGGTATTGAAATCAGTCTCCTCCATTTTGAAAATGATGACAGGGGAAATGTCACTTGTGACGTCACGAGTTTGGCCCAGCGGTAATGCTAAGCATGCGCTAATTATTTTGGGAAGCGAGTTTGACCAGGCAGTAATTCAAGGCAGGCGCGTACTATATGCCCTGCGGCAATTCAAAGAAATACGGTATATATACACACATACATATATATACACATACATGATAGACGGACGGACAGACAGACAGACAGACAGACAGACAGACAGATAATGGCCCACCATACTTGACTTTTCAGTATGCGGCCACAGGTGGAAAAAGTTTAGACACATCTGATCCAAAACATTTGAAGCTCTCAAAATGAAAATAAACTATTCTTAAAATATACACAATGTTTAGTTAGTTAATTAAAAAAGCAAAACAATACTAACCTATTCATTATTTTTGTAAATGACAACAACCATATTAAAGCCTGTTAAAGTGCAAGTGAACATGATCATTTTTATACGGGCAACATTTTGGACACTAGATTATGCAGTTACACAATTGTATTATTAATACTGTTATGCTATTCTTACATGGGAAACAACAACAGTAAAAATGTAAGAAAAAAGAGCAAATAAATCGTAATGTATGGACAAAATTAAATGTTCTAACTATTACTTAATAATAATATACTTAGTCACCCAAAATAAAAAGGTGACACAATATCTGTTTATGTTGACATCCTTTTTTTTAATTTAAAAAAAATATCAAAATGTCCCCTGCATACCTTGACTTTTCAGCATGCGGCCCTTGGTGGAAAAGGTTTGGACACCCCTATATTAAAATATCAAAAGTATCAATATTTTGATTTGAGAATCGATATTAGAGCATTAAGATCTGGTATCGGCGGTATCGATATTTAATTTATACTACGTTACATTACATTTACGTTACAGGCTCTAATTTCTGTGTGTGTTTGCTTGTAGCCCAACAGAGACAAGGATAGTGGACAAGAGTTTATTTTCATCTACTTTAGCTGGCTCAAAAAGTTATCATCGAACTTTCAAGGAATGCTGGTTCTGGGATAAGGAACAAACGATGACCTTTTAAGGGCTGATCCGGTTCATTTCTACACTGCACACCACCCCCTTCCTTCCAAACACTACTTTTGCAAGTATAAGTCCAAAACTAATGCAATGAAAAAGTAGTGGACAAGGAGGAAGTCCTTCGCCACAAAATCACTAGGACACAACAACAAGAGCAAAACAAAACCTTTGGTGTGTGAGGCGCCATCCCCTGGGAATATGTAGGAGTCCTCCAGTTTGGTGATGTCATACAAGCAGATGCACAGGCCCACGTTGTACACCACCTGGAATGATGAGACAACAACGGTGCACAATCGAATGACATGCTATTGAAGGAAAACATATTTTTTGTAATGTTTTACATTTCTGCTGACTGCATTTTTGTTATACTTTTGTTATATGTCCTTTGAGACATTTGTGATTTAGGGCTATATAAATAAACATTGATTGATTGATTGATTGAAATTGAAAATAAAAATTAGGCCTTTTTTTTTTTAAAGATTCAGTTACTGTTTTACAACACAAAAAACATTTTATTCATTTTTTGTATTTAAAAATAGAATCAAATATTTATTTCTGGTTTTAAATTTTTTTTTCTGAAAATAAAATTCAATGTTATTTTCAGGAATAGAAACTGAAAAACCAAGAAATATTGGTTCAATTTAATTTAATTTTGAAATACAAAAAAATTAATTGAAAAACTGGAACAAAATATAAAAAAAGCCAGATTTTTATTTTCAATATCATACAACTGCAAATTAAAAAAAAACAAGCATTCATCTTTTTTGGTGACAAAGAGCAATAACTCCATTTAAAAAACGGTTTCGTTTTATTTCATATTTAACCAAAACGTAAATCTCCAATGGACAGAAATGGAAATATGGACCAAAACGGATGTTTTTTTTCATTTGCAGCCACCATATGTTTAATTTTCAAATCAAAAGCAAATATAACTACAACATGTACCTGGGACTTTAGCAAAATTGTATTTGGAGCCCCACACCGAATTTATTTTAAGACACGACACAACAAGGACTGATATCTACACAAATCCCAAACACATATCGACAGAGACTGAAAAACAGACCAAAATTTGTGTTTTTTTATATCATAAATCAGAAGAAGAAATTTTGAAGACAGAACCACTGACTGGCCTGTAAAAAAAAAATACTGTACTATATTGCTGTATACTGCATGACCGAATCCTTCTTTGCATCCACTTCAGAGCCATAACCTAAATCATTTAGCTGCAGCGTAGTATTCCTGCATTTACTTTGAAAATCAAAACTTCCGGTGTCAGAATAGTACAAAACAACCATTTTAGTTTTCCTTAAATGAAATACAAAATTATTTTTTTAGACGTTATGGCTCTTTCACACCAGAAAACAACATTGCTTTGTTTTTCAACTGTTTGTTATTTTTAATTATAAAAATTCAAATGAACCAGTCGTTTTATTATTAGTACGTTGTGGTAATTTTGAGTTATTTTCATCAAAGGAAATTTAAAAACAAAAAAACGATTGGTTTATTTGAATTTAATTTCTAATTTAGTGTCGAAAAGCACCAACTCTCTAAAAACTGTTTCGATTTTCATTTTACATTTCAAACATTTAAATGCTCAGTAAACGGACCAAAAACGGATGTTTTTATTACTTTCAGACACCGGAAGTTTTTATTTTCAAAGTAAAAGCGGGGATAGTTACAACGCTACCCCTGTGACTGTGTCGAGAATGGTTTTGGAGCCAAACACGGGAAATATTTTAGACAAAGCAAACGAAGACTGGCGTCTACATATTTCTCTACGCACATAACAAAAATTGAAATATAGGTAGAAGACGGAAGTATCTATTTTAATGAGAATCAAACCGGAAGTAGCAATTTTAAAGACAGGACAGCGGACTAGACTGCGTGTCAAATTGTGTTTTTGCCTCCACTTTGGTGTGATATGTGCGTATAGATTTCTGTAGATGTCAGTCCTCGTTGAGCCATGTGTAAAATAATTTCTTATCCAAAGATATTTCAGCCAGGTAGTATCCCGGCTTTTACATTGAAAATACAACTTCCGGTGTCGGACTATGAACAAACATCCGTTTTGGTGGATTTTCCTTTGTGGCATTTAAAAATTAAAATAAAGCCGGGTTTGTTTGTTTTTTTTATTTAGTTACTGCTTTTCAACACCAAAAAAGAAAAAACGGGTTTGAAATAAAGAAGACGCCTCTTGTATTTGAACTTCCTTTCATGCAAATACAATCGCAATAGCACAAACATACACACCTTGTTCATGCAAATACAATTAAAATAGCACAAACATACACACCTTGTTCATGCAAATACAATTAAAATAGTACAACATACACACCTTGTTCATGCAAATACAAGTAAATAAGCACAACATACACACCTTGTTCGCCAGCTTTTTGTTGAGCTCCTCGGACACTGCCTCGTTGACTTGCTTGTGGAAGTCCCAGGGACAGATCCTGACAGTGTCGACCATCTCCACCAACACAAACATGGCCAAGAGTCGATCACAGGCTACATAAGAAAGGTCAGCTTTCACCTCTTCAGCTTCCAAATGAGCAGGGGGGTGAAAAAGAAGTAGTGGTTAGAGAAGTAAAGGGGTGAAAAAGAAGTAATGGTTAGAGAAGTAAAGGGGTGAAAAATAAGTAGTGGTTAGAGACGTAAAGGGGTGAAAGAGAAGTAGTGGTTAGAGAAGTAAAGGGGTGAAAAAGAAGTAGTGGTTAGAGAAGTAAAGGGGTGAAAAAGAAGTAGTGGTTAGAGAAGTAAAAGGGTGAAAAAGAGGCAGTAGTTGGAGAAGTAAAGTGTCAAACACGCTGTCGGCTGCTGCCATGTGACTTTACGGCAGAAACAACCACTTTACGACAGGTCGTAAAAATACATTCAAGGTACAGTGTCCCGTTAGCTGACGCTTAAAAGTGTTTAATATAGTGCCTTTTTATAGCCCATAAGTACAGCAAACATGTGTATTTGAGTTCATATCTGTTATATCATGTTGACACATGCGTCTGGACAAAATTGAGGCTGCAGGGGGTTCTTTGACACCATTTGTAAATTAACACTGTTAAAACCAATCCAATGTGGGTCAATATATGCTAAACTTAGCTTTATTACACATTACACACACATACCCACATATCCTTCCATTATATATATATACATATATATATATATATATATATATATACATATATACATATACATATATACATATATATATATATATATATATATATATATATATATATATATATATATATATATATATATATATATATATGGGGCTTCACGGTGGCAGAGGGGTTAGTGCGTCTGCCTCACAATAAGAAGTTCCTGCAGTCCTGGGTTCAAATCCAGGCTTGGGATCTTTCTGTGTGGAGTTTGCATGTTCTCCCCGTGAATGCGTGGGTTCCCTCCGGGTACTCCGGCTTCCTCCCACTTCCAAGGACATGCACCTGGGGATAGGTTGATTGGCAACACTAAAATTGGCCCTAGTGTGTGAATGTGAGTGTGAATGTTGTCTGTCTATCTGTGTTGGCCCTGCGATGAGGTGGCGACTTGTCCAGGGTGTACCCCGCATTCCGCCCGATTGTAGCTGAGATAGGCGCCAGCGCCCCCCGCGACCCCGACAGGGAATAAGCGGTAGAAAATGGATGGATGGATGGATATATATATATATATATATAAATGATAAATGGGTTGTACTTGTATAGCGCTTTTCTACCTTCAAGGTATTCAAAGCGCTTTTACATTACTTCCACATTTACCCATTCACACACACATTCACACACTGATGGAGGGAGCTGCCATGCAAGGCGCCAACCAGCACCCATCAGGAGCAAGGGTGAAGTGTCTTGCTCAGGACACAACGGACGTGACGAGGTTGGTACTAGGTGGGATTTGAACCAGGGACCCTCGGGTTGCGCACGGCCACTCTCCCACTGCGCACTCCACCCTTTTCCGGGCGAGAACCATGGACTCGGACTTGATATTATATATATATATATATATATATATATATATATATATATATATATATATATATATATATATATATATATATATATATTATATATATATATATATATATACTCCACCCGAGTCCATGGTTCTCGCCCGGAAAAGGGTGGAGTGCCATCTACGGGTTGGGGAGGAGATCTTGCCCCAAGTGGAGGAGTTCAAGTACCTAGGAGTCTTGTTCACGACTGAGGGAAGAGTGGATGGTGAGATCGACAGGCGGATCGGTGCGGCGTCTTCAGTAATGCGGACGTTGTACCGATCCGTTGTGGTGAAGAAGGAGCTGAGCCGGAAGGCAAAGCTCTCAATTTACCGGTCGATCTACGTTCCCATCCTCACCTATGGTCATGAGCTTTGGGTCATGACCGAAAGGATAAGATCACGGGTACAAGCAGCCGAAATGAGTTTCCTCCGCCGTGTGGCGGGTCTCTCCCTTAGAGATAGGGTGAGAAGCTCTGCCATCCGGGAGGAACTCAAAGTAAAGCCGCTGCTCCTTCACATGGAGAGGAGCCAGATGAGGTGGTTCGGGCATCTGGTCAGGATGCCACCCGAACGCCTCCCTAGGGAGGTGTTTAGGGCACGTCCAACCGGTAGGAGGCCACGGGGAAGACCCAGGACACGTTGGGAAGACTATGTCTCCCGGCTGGCCTGGGAACGCCTCGGGATCCCCCGGGAAGAGCTAGACGAAGTGGCTGGGGAGAGGGAAGTCTGGGCTTCCCTGCTTAGGCTGTTGCCCCCGCGACCCGACCTCGGATAAGCGGAAGAAGATGGATGGATGGATGGATATATAATATCAATCAATAAATCAATGTTTACTTATATAGCCCTAAATCACTAGTGTCTCAAAGGACTGCACAAACCACTACGACATCCTTGGTAGGCCCACATAAGGGCAAGGAAAACTGACACCCAGTGGGACGTCGGTGACAATGATGACTATGAGAACTTTGGAGAGGACGAAAGAAATGGATGTCGAGCGGGTCTAACATGATACTGTGAAAGTTCAATCCATAGTAGATCCAACACAGCCGCGAGAGTCCAGTCCACAGCGGAGCCAGCAGGAAACCATCCCAAGCGGAGGCAGATCAGCAGCGCAGAGATGTCCCAAGCCGATACACAGGAAAGCGGTCCATCCTGGGTCCCGACTCTGGACAGCCAGTACGTCATCCATGCCCATCGGACCGGACCCCCTCCACAAGTGAGAGTGGGACATAGGAGAAAAAGAAAAGAAACAGCAGATCAACTGGTCTAAAAAGGGAGACTATTTAAAGGCTAGAGTATACAAATGAGTTTTAAGATGAGACTTAAATGCTTCTACTGAGGTGGCATCTCGAACTGTTGCCGGGAGGGCATTCCAGAGTACTGGAGCCCGAACGGAAAACTCTATAGCCCGCAGACTTTTTTTGGGCTCAGGGAATCACTAATAAGCCGGAGTCTTTTCAACGCAGATTTCTTGCCGGGACATATGGTACAATACAATCGGCAAGATAGGATGGAGCTAGACCGTGTAGTATTTTATACGTAAGTAGTAAAACCTTAAAGTCACATCTTAAGTGCACAGGAAGCCAGTGCAGGTGAGCCAGTACAGGTATATATGTATGTATATATGTATATAAAGGTATATACAGTATAGGTATATATGTAATATATATATGTATATAAAAGGTATATACAGTACAGGCGTAATGTGATCAAACTTTCTTGTTCTTGTCAAAAGTCTAGCAGCCGCATTTGTACCAACTGTAATCTTTTAATGCTAGACATGGGGGGACCCGAAAATAATAGGTTACAGTAATCGAGACGAGACGTAACAAATGCATGGATAATGATCTCAGCGTCTTTAGTGGACAGAATGGAGCGAATTTTAGCGATATTACAGGGATGAAAGAAGGCCGTTTTAGTAGGAGAGAGTTGGGTGGAAGATAATACCCAGATTGAGGTCAGGATCGAGGTTAGGTCTTTTAAGGAGAGGATGAATAACCGCTTTTTTGAATGCTAGGGGAACAGTGCCAGAGGAAAGTGATAAGTTTATAATATTTAGCACTGATGGACCTAATAATACAAAGAGCTCCTTGATCAGTTTCCCAGGAAGAGGGTCGAGTAAACATGTTGTTTGTTTTATTCCATTTACACGTTGTAACAATTCCTCTAATGTTATTTCCTCAAAACGAGAGAAACTATTTTGGAGGGCAGTATCCGCCGTATATACAATCGTGTCAGTGTTAATAGAACCCAGTTGTAGCTGGGACGCATTGTCTTTAATCTCCTTTCTAATTACTTCAATTTTCTTATTAAAGAATTGCATAAAGTCATCAGCTGAGTGGGTGGAGCTACTGGAAGGGGTCCCTTGTTGGGTTAGCGACGCTACCGTACTAAACAAAAATTTTGGATCGTTTTTATTAAGGTGGATGAGATTTGAGTAATATTTAGCTTTAGCTAAGGTAAGCATGCGTTTATATGTTATTAAACTATCACTCCATGCTTGATGGTGCACCTCAAGTTTAGTCGTGTGCCATTTGCGTTCCAGCTTTCTACATAATAATTTCTGAGCTCTAGTTTCTTCTGTAAACCACGGGGTACGCTTTTTTGGAACCTTTTTTAACTGTAGCGGTGATATGTTATCAATGGCGTCGTTAAAGTTGTTAGTGAGGTTATCAATAGAGCCCACATACTTAGGGAATGGTTCCATTACCGAGGGCAGTAGGTCAGCAAAAATTGTCGTTGTGGCCGTATTAATGTTGCGGCTGCTATAGCAGTTATTATTATTATTAGTTTGACGAACATGCGTCTTAACCTCAAATTTTAGACGATAATGATCGGACAATACATTAATATACGGGAGTATCGTAATTTTGGAAACGGTGATACCCCTGACAAGCACTAGGTCTATCGTATTACCGTTGCGATGCGTGGGTTCTAGGGCTGTGGATCTTTGGGTGTCCCACGAGTCGATTCAATATCGATTCTTGGATCACGATTCGATAATATATCGATTTTTTTCAATTCGATTCGATTCTCGTTTCAAAAACGACTTTTTTCCCCGATTTAAAAGGACAAGATCCTGCCCCAAGTGGAGGAGTTCAGGTACCTTGGAGACTTGTTCACAAGTGAGGGAAGAGTGAATTGTGAGATCGACTGGCGGATCAGTGCAGGGTCGGCAGTTATGTGGACCGTATACCTGTCAGCTGAGCCGTAAGGCAAAGCTCTCAATTCACCTGTTGATCCATCTATCCTCACCTCTGGTCATGAGCTTTGAGTTATGACTGCAAGGACAAGATCCCAGGTATAAGTGGCCAAAATGAGTTTCCTCTGTTGGGTGCCGGGGCTCTCCCTTAAAGATAGGGTGAGAAGCTCCATCATTCGGGTGGATGTCAGAGTAAAGACACTGCTTTTCCACATTGAGAGGACATAGGAATACATAGGATTTCAGCAGGATCTACCCCAGTCGGCTGACATGCTAGCAGAGTAGTAGATTTTAAAAAAAAACTGCTTTTATAATTTTAAAGGACAATGTTTTATCGACTGATTGCAATAATGTAAATTTGTTTTAACTATTAAACGAACCAAAAATATGACTTATTTTATCTTTGTGAAAATATTGGACACAGTGTGTTGTCAAGCTTATGCGATGTGATGCAAGTGTAAGCCACTGTGACACTATTGTTCTTTATTTTTTATAAATGTCTAATGATAATGTCAATGAGGGATTTTTAATCACTGCTAGGCTGAAATTATAACTAATATTGATAATGTTGTTGATAATCATTTTTGTTTCACTACTTCTGGTTTGTTCTGTGTCGTGTTTGTGTCTCCTCTCAATTGCTCTGTTTATTGCAGTTGTGAGTGTTGCTGGGTCAGGTTTGGTTTTGGAATTGGATTGCATTGTTATGGTATTGCTGTGTAGTGGTTTGTTGTATTGATTTAAAGAAAATAAAAAAAAAATTTAAATTTTGTTTTAAAAATCGATTTAAAAAAAATGAGAATCGCACAACGTAAATGATTCGATTCGTATTCAAATCGATTTTTTCCCACACCCCTAGTGGGTTCATTTATTATTTGTGTAAGACCACAGCTATCAATTATAGTCTGGTGGGTCCGATGGGGTATTCATATGGATATTAAAGTCCCCCATTATAATTATGTTATCGGTGTGCGTCACTAGATCAGCAACAAACTCTGAGAATTCATTGATAAAGTCCGAATTGGGCCCTGGGGGGCGGTAGATAACAGCCAGGTATAGAGGCAGTAGTGTGACAGGCCTCATAGTAAGCACCTCAAACGATTTATATTTATTATTTATGTTAGGACTAAGGTTAAAGTTTTCGTTGTATATTAGTGCGACCCCCCCACCCCTTTTAAGGGGACGGGCAATATGCGCATGTGTAAAGTTAGGACGACATGCCTCATTTAGCACAAAAAAGTTGTCTGGTTTAAGCTAGGTTTCGCTGAGACCGATGACTTTAAGATTGTTGTCTCTGATGACCTCATTAATTAACGTTTTGGGAGACAATGATCTTATGTTTAAAAAACCTATATTATAGGTAGTGGGCTGTTTTAGGGAATTTTTGATCAAATTATCTGTAGTAGCAATAATAATAATGTTGTGTTTATTATGCCCAGTGCACTTAATATAATTACGACCATATCTAGGAATTGATATGATGGGAATTTTCCGATTGTTTGCTTGGTGCTTTGATAAACTGAACGCATCATAGTTTGCCACCTCAGTAGAACGCATGTCTAACTCTGAAACAATCAAAGCAGAAAAAAAATGTGTTCTAATTTAACTGACTCCTTACCTAGACCAGTAGTCTATATATATATATATATATATATATATATATATATATATATATATGTATGTATATATATCCATCCATCCATCCATCCATCCAGTCGCCGAGGGTGCTGGAGCCTATCTCAGCTACAATTGGGCGGAAGGCGGTGTACACCCTGGACAAGTCGCCACCTCATCGCTGGGCCAACACAGATAAACAGACAACATTCACACTCACATTCACACACTAGGGACCATTTAGTGTTGCCAATCAACCTATCCCCAGGTGCATGTCTTTGGAAGTGGGAGGAAGCCAGGGTATCCGGAGGGAACCCTTCGCATTCACAGAGAGGACATGCAAACACTACACAGAAAGATCCCGAGCCCAGGATTGAACCCTGACTACTCAGGACCTTCGTATTGTGAGGCAGACGTACTAACCCCTCTTCCACCGTGAAGCCCCGGAGTGTATATATATATATATATATATATATATATATATATATATATATATATATATATATATATATATATATATATATATATATATGTATATATATATATATATATATATATATATATATATGTAGGTGTGGGAAAAAATCACAAGACTACTTCATCTCTACAGAACTGTTTCATGAGGGGTTCCCTCAATCATCAGGAGATTCTCCTGATGATTGAGGGAACCCCTCATGAAACAGTTCTGTAGAGATGAAGTAGTCTTGTGATTTTTTCCCACACCTACATATTGCGCTCTACCACGGTATCGAGCACTATTCTCTGGATAATCCAATCAAGACATATATATATATATATATATATATATATATATATATATATATATATATATATATATATATATATGTGAATACATATACAAGGTATACAAGGTTACTTTACATCCAGACGGCTTTCGGTCTAAAAGTTCAGACTCCCGTGTTCTAGAACTACAACTGGTTGGGAACTACCAGTGTCCGGATTGTAATCACCCAAATATGATTAGCAGCAACGTGAACAGCCGTCCACGTTGTGGCTCGGACAGTGAGCTAGCTTGATAGTTAGCTCACTGGCGAGCTTGTTTCAGGTGCTCTTGAGATGGTCTCCCTGGAACAGCGAGTACCTGTGGCAGAGCCCAGCGTTCAACAAATATTGTTTTGATCCTATTATAACTGATATTTTCTTAAAAACCTCAGAAGCGGTATTTTGACGCGAAAATTAACGTTAACAAAATGCAGATATAGACATTTTTTTGCGAAAATGTCACATGCCTGATAGTTGTAGTTGCATTGCATCACACAAAGAGGTGTTTCTAATCTTTTAATTGTGTCTGTATCTAAATAAAGGAGTCCACTGAGCGCAAAGTGTGCATAATTATTACAAACCCAGTTTCCATATGAGTTGGGAAATTGTGTTAGATGTAAATATAAACAGAATACAATTATTTGCAAATCCTTTTCAACCCATATTCAGTTGAATATGCTACAAAGACAACATATTTCATGTTCAAACTGATAACATTTTTTTTTTTTTTGCAAATAATCATTAACTCTAGAATTTGATGCCAGCAACACGTGACAAAGAAGTGGGGAAGGTGGCAATAAATACTGATAAAGTTGAGGACTGCTCATCAAACACTTATTTGGAACATCCCACAGGTGTGCAGGCTAATTGGGAACAGGTGGGTGCCATGATTGGGTATAAAAACAGCTTCCCAAAAAATGCTCAGTCTTTTACAAGAAAGGATGAGGCGAGGTACACCCCTTTGTCCACAACCGCGTGAGCAAATAGTCAAACAGTTTAAGAACAACGTTTCTCAAAGTGCAATTGCAAGAAATGTAGGGATTTCAACATCTACGGCCCATAATTTCATCAAAAGGTTTGAGAGGGAAGAATTCCACTTTCAAAGCTTCAACAATCAGTTTCCTCAGTTCCCAAAGGTTTATTGAGTGTTGTTAAAAGAAAAGGTGATGTAACACAGTGGTGAACATGCCCTTTCCCAACTACTTTGTCACGTGTTGCAGCCAGGAAATTCTAAGTTAATTATTATTTGCAAAAAAAAAAAACATTTATGAGTTTGAACATCAAATATGTTGTCTTTGTAGCATATTCAACTGAATATGGGTTGAAAAGGATTTGCAAGTCATTGTATTCTGTTTTTATTTACCCCTGACACAATTTTATCAACTCAAATGGAAATGGGGTTTGTACATTACTAATTCCCTCACTTAGAATTGATATTATTATTTCTTCTGAGCCTCGCCGATTTAGCAGTAATCCGATCGCAACAGGTCAATAACAACAGAGAATGAAATATCACATTTCACTGATGAGAGCATCGCAAACTGGGAAAAAAACCTCAACAATGTAAGGTAATCCACAAAGGCTTACCAACTTTAACCTCCGGGGGCCACCCGCTCTTCTGAGCTACATACACCGTACGAAAAACGAATTTGAAAAGGAATTTTACCTTTGCAAGCTCATTCTACTATTGGCTCAATTTCATATTCATAAATGTAACTTTCTCAATTGCTCGTCTCTTTTTTGTGCCTTTAAAAAAGAATTAGAACTTCACTTTAAAACGCTTTCTACCTCTAACAAGCAAAAAGCTGTGAAAACTATGATTCTATGTTCCAAATTTAAATTATTTACGGAACTTGTGTGGGCCTATAGCTTTACACTTTGTTACATATTTTTATATCCATCCATTTCCTACAGCTTATTCCCCTTTTGGGGTTGTGGGGGTCGCTGGTGCCTATATTGCATTCTATTTTAGTTGTTTTATTGAGTTTACAACCCCCAGGCGCTGTTTTGTACTAGTTTTGATTATTATCATTTATGTGCTTGTATGTAAATGTTGTAAATGTTGAATACTATAACTAAAGGTTTTAAAAATAAAAATAGATTGTTTTTTTTAATATTAATACGGAACTTTCAAGGCGTAGCAACAACTTTTTACACTTAAGCATATGTCGTTATATTTATAGATGCATTTTTGTAAATGTGTATACATTTTTTCAGGTTGATAAATTGCTTTGGTTCGCATAACAAAAACGATTTAAATAGTCGGACACGTAATATAAATATGATTTACAACAAAGGCTGCGGCAGTGTGTTATTCATTAAATTTGAGAAAAAAGTCAATGATTTGTTGACCAATAATCATTGCGTTTCTTTTTAAAAAAATTATTTTACGTGATGTGTTGCGGGTCCAATGTGTTTGAATTCACATAAACCAGGGGTGTCCAAAGTGCGGCCTGAGGGCCATTTGCGGCCCGCAGGTAATTTTTTGAACGGCCCCACGGCACATTTTAAAAATACGATTGAAAAATTTTTAAAACTTAAAAAGTGATATAAAGGAGCAAACGGGTGAAATGTAACAAGAAAATGTGCAATTTTTACTCTAATAACACAAAGCTGCCATGCAGGCTGTTTCTTTATTTAAAAAATAATAATGAATCAAAATCAATGTTATTATGAATTATTGACCTATTCAAAGCTCCAATTACGTCACATTAAATTTTTCACTTTGAGATATTTTTAGGGGAAAATGTTGCATATTTTTTGTTTGCCATATAAAAAACTGAGCAGTTTTTTAAAAGAAGGGCCTAAAATAAACAAACAAAAAACATAAACAACAATAAAACTTATAAATGACGGATAGATCTGAAGTTGATCTCGAGATTATTGTGTTAAAAATAAACAGAATTTTTTTTTTATAATTTATTTTCTAACACTTTAATGAGTAGGACCCTTTTGGATCCCCAATCATTTTAGTGTCATTGCTTCAAAAATAATAATGAATTAAAATCAATGGTGTTATGAGTTATTGACCTTTTTAAGGCTCCAATTATTATATAAACTCAAATATTAAAAAAAAAATATTTGTTGAAATATTGCATATTTCGTGTTTTTTCCATAAAAAAACTGGGTTTTTTGTGACAAAAAGACCATACAACTTAAATCTTTAAAATCATTTTATTGACAGATAGACCTAATGTTGATTTAGAGCAGGGGTCACCAACCTTTTTGAAAGCAAGAGCTACTTCTTGGGTACTGATTAATGCAAAGGGCTACCAGTTTGATACACACTTAAATAAATTGCCAGAAATAGCCAATTTGCTCAATTTACCTTTAATAAATCAATCTCCATATATATAAAAAAAAATGGGTATTTCTGTCTGTCATTCCGTGGTACATTTTTTTTCTTTTTACGGAAGGTTTTTTGTAGAGAATAAATTATGAAAAAAACACTTAATTGAACGGTTTGAAAGAGGAGAAAACACGAAAAAAAATTAAAATTTAATATTGAAACAGTTTATCTTCAATTTCAACTCTTAAAATTCAAAATTCAAGCGAAATACATGAAGAAAAAAAATAGCTAATTTGTAACTTTTTGAAAAAATAAAAAAAAAGAATATATGGAACATCATTAGTAATTTTTCCTGATTAAGATTAATTTTAAAATTTTAATGACATGTTTTAAATAGGTTAAAATCCAATCTGCACTTTGTTAGAATATATAACAAATTGGACCAAGCTATATTTCTAACAAAGAAAAATTATTATTTCTTCTAGATTTTCCAGAACAAAAAATTTAAAAGAAATTCAAAAGACTTTGAAATAAGATTTAAATTTGATTCTACAGATTTGCTAGATTTTCCAGAATATTTTTTTTGAATTTTAATCATAACAAGTTTGAAGAAATATTTCACAAATATTCTTCGTCGAAAAAACAGAAGCTAAAATGAAGAATTAAATTAAAAAGTATTTATTATTCTGTACAATAAAAAAAAAAAAACTTGAACATTGATTTAAATTGTCAGGAAAGAAGAGGAAGGAATTTAAAAGGTAAAAAGGTATAAGTGTTTAAAAATCCTAAAATTATTTTTCAGGTTGGATTTTTTTCTCTAAAATTGTCTTTTTGAAAGTTATAAGAAGCAAAGTAAAAAAATAAAATAAGTTATTTAAACAAGTGAAGACCAAGTCTTTAAAATATTTTCTTAGATTTTCAAATTCTATTTGAGTTTTGTCTCTCTTAGAATTACAAATGTCGAGCAAAGCGAGACCAGCTTGCTAGTAAATAAGTCTCATTTAAAAAATAGAGGCAGCTCACTGGTAAGTGCTGTAATTTGAGCTATTTTTAGAACAGGTCAGCGGGCGACTCCTCTGGTCCTTAAGGGCAACTTGGTGCCCGCGGGCACCGCTTGTTGAATACCCCTGATATAATGTATTCCATCCATCTATCCATCCATCATCTTCCGCTTATCCGAGGTCGGGTCGCAGGGGCAGCAGCCTAAGCAGGGAAGCCCAGACTTCCCTCTCCCCAGTCACTTCGTCCAGCTCTTCCCGGGGGATCCCGAGGCGTTCCCAGGCCAGCCAGGAGACATAGTCTTCCCAACGTGTCCTGGGTCTTCCCTGTGGCCTCCTACCCGAACGCCTTCCTAGGCCACCTCATCAGGCTCCTCTCCACGTGGAGGAGCAGCGGCTTGACTTTGAGTTCCCGCCGGATGGCAGAGCTTCTCAACCTATCTCTAAGGGTATATAATGTATTGTTTTTTAAAATAAGAAAAATATCAAAATGGCCCCCCTTTCCTTTGATTTTTCAGTGTGCGGCCCTCAGTGGATAAAGTTTGGACACCCCTGACATAAACATTGTAAACTTGAAAGAGGGAAAATAAAGAATACAACCACAAGAACGTCATTTCCCACAAAGCCTTGTTTTAAAGGCATGTCGCGTTCGCTCATGTGATTGGACGCCGCAGCCCAATAATGTGAGGACCCGCCCCCTTCTCAGCCAATAGGGAGTCTGTTGCCATCAGCACTTGTATTTTTAGCAAGCTGTCAGCCCTATTAGGAACTATAAATATCCCTCCGCCTTATACGCTGGACTCCTCGTTTGCTAATATTTACTATTTACTCTTCAAAGAAATACAACAATATTTATTGACTTGATTATTGTTTTCAATAATTATTAACAAGTAATACTAAAATATTGTCATTGTATTTTTGTTTACATCATTTTAATACCTATTATTATTATTACTAATAATGCCTTGTGTGTGGTATTGATGTTGAAATATTTACATAAGTGTTTATTAGTGGAGGAAAATGACATTTGGATAAGAATAACTAACCAGCGTAGTCATGGTAATTGACAGAAAGTAGTGCCTGGCGTCATGGGGGTGTGGGCGAGTCACAGTGTATAAATACGCCAGCTTGTCACACGCCAAACTTTCCCCGGACGCGCCATTTAAGAGATTACAAATGACAAGGGCAAGCATCACAAACGTCTTTTTATGGACTTGACTTTGCGTCCCGAAGAAGCTCAGGCAGGGTGGATGAAAACCAACACGCGAGCAGGTAAGCTGCGGCCTGACCTTGTTTGTATGTGCTGCTGTCTTGTTGACATGAGGGCTCTTGTATTAGCTAAGTGATGATGCATAAACTATACAACCTCCACTTTCACCATCAACTACATCACCTCCACTTTCACCATCAACTACATCACCTCCACTCTCATGGTGCATCAATATGTCGTCATTATGCTGGCTGACATTTTGCCTCTAGTCCTCCTGTCCCACCACCTTTATGGCTCCTTCCTGTTGTTATCAACAACTGTATCATCCTGCACATCTCTACATGATAATGTATGATCATGCACTTCTGTACATAAATATGTATGATCATGTACATCTCTACATAATATTGTATCATCATGAACATCTCTACATAATATTGTATCATCATGAACATCTCTACATAATATTGAATCATCATACACATCTGTACATAAATATGTATTATCATGCACATCTCTACTGAATGTTGTATCATCATGTACATCCCTACATAATAATGTATGATCATGCACATCTCTACTAAATATTGTACATAATATTGTATCATGTACATCTCTACATAATATTGTATCATCATGCACATCTGTACATAATATTGTATCATACAAATCTGTACCTAAATATGTATGATCATGCACATCTCTACTAAATATTGTACATAATATTGTATCATGCACATCTCTACATAATATTGTATCATACAAATCTGTACCTAAATATGTATGATCATGCACATCTCTACTAAATATTGTACATAATATTGTATCATGTACATCTCTACATAATATTGTATCATCATGCACATCTGTACATATTGTATCATCATGCACATCCGTACATAATATTGTATCATCATGTACATCTCTACATAATGTATCATAATGCACATCTGTACATAAATCTGTATGATCATGTACATCTCTACATAATATTCTATTATCATGCACATCTTTTCATAATATTGTATCATACAAATCTGTACATAAATATGTATGATCATGTACATCTCTACTGAATATTGTATCATGTACATCCCTACATAATGTATGATCATGCACATCTCTACTAAATATTGTATCATCATGTACATCTGTACATAAAATGGTGTCATCATGTACATCTCTACATAATATTGTATCATCATGCACATCCGTACATAATATTGTATCATACACATCTGTACATAATATTGTATGATCATGCACATCTCTACATGTTAATGTATGATCATGTACATCTCCACAGAATATTGTATCATGTACATTTATTCATTATGTACATCTCTACATAATATTGTATCATGTACATCTCTACATGATATTGTTTGATCATGTACATCTCCACAGAATATTATATCATGTACATTTCTACATATTACATCATGCACATCTCTACAGAATATTCTATGATCATGCACACTACTGAATATTGTATACTCATCATGCACTTCTCTACATAATAATGTATGATCATGCACATCTGTACATAATATTATATCATGTACAAACTCTGTTTCCATTTGAGTTCGGAAATTGTGTTAGATGTAAGTATAAACAGAATACAATGATTTGCAAACCATTTTCAACCCGTATTCAGTTGAATATGCTACAAAGACAACATATTTGATGTTCAAACTGATAAACATTTTTTTGCTTGCAAATAATCATTAACTTTAGAATTTTATGTCAGCAACATGTGACAAAGAAGTTGAGAAAGGTGGCAATAAATGCTGATAAAGTTGAGGAATGCTCATCAAACACTTATATGGAACATCCCACAGGTGTGCAGGCTAATTGGGAACAGGTGGGTGCCATGATTGGGTATAAAAGCAGCTTCCATGAAATGCTAAGTCATTCACAAACAAGGATGGGGTGAGGGTCACCAATTCGTAAGCAAATTGTCAAACAGTTTTAGAACAACATTTCTCAACGAGCTATTGCAAATAATTTAGGGGTTTTACCATCTACGGTCCGTAAAATCATCAAAAGGTTCAGAGAATCTGGAGAAATCACTGCACGTAAGCGATGATATTACGGATCGTTGATCCCTCAGGCGGTACTGCATCAAAAACAGACATCAGTGTGTAAAGGATATCACCACATGGGCTCAGGAACACTTCATAAAACCACTGTCAGTAACTACAGTTGGTCGCTGCATCTGTAAGTGCAAGTTAAAACTCTGCTAAGCAAAGCCAAACCCATTTATCAACAACACCAAGGAACGCCGCAGGCTTCTCTGGGCCCAAGCTCATCTAAGATGGACTGATGCAAAGTGGAAAGGTGTTCTGTGGTCTGACGAGTCCACATTTCAAATTATATTTGAAAACTGTGGACGTGGTGTCCCCCGGAACAAAGAGGAAAATAACCATCCGGATTGTTATCGGCGCAAAGTTCAAAAGCCAGCATCTGTGATGGTATGGAGGTGCATTAGTGGCCAAGGCATGGGTAACTTACACATCTGTGAAGGCATCATTAATGCTGAATGGTCCATACAGGTTTTGGAGCAACATATGTTGTCATCCAAGCAACGTTAAAAGCCTACTGAAATGAGACTTTATTTAAACGGGGATAGCAGGTCCATTCTATGTGTCATACCTGATCATTTCGCGATATTGCCATATTTTTGCTGAAAGGATTTAGTAGAGAACATCGACGATAAAGTTCGCCACTTTTGGTCTCTAATAAAAAAGCCTTGCCTGTACTGGAAGTAGCAGACGATGTGCGCGTGACGTCACGGGTTGTGGAGCTCCTCACATCTGAACATGGCCACCAACAGCGAGAGCGATTCGGACCGAGAAAGCGACAATTTCTCCATTAATTTGAGCGAGGATGAAAGATTTGTGGATGAGAAAAGTGAAAGTGAAGGACGAGAAGAAAATAAATAAAAAAAAAAGACCAGGGCAGTGGGAGTGATTCAGCTGTTATTAGACACATTTACTATGATAATTCTGGAAAATCCCTTATCTGCTTATTGTGTTACTATTGTTTTAGTGAGATTATATGGTCATACCTGAAAGTCAGAGGGGTGTGGTGACCGCCAGTATCGCTGAGGGAAGCCACGGAGGAGCCAAGAAAGTTGCAGCTGCCTCTTTGACAGGTGCAAGAGGAACGACACAAGCTCAGCTCATGTTTACGGTAAGAGCCGACTTATTACCACAATTTTCTCACCGAAACCTGCCGGTTGACATTTGGTAGAGAACCATGTTCGCTTCACAGTTCTGTTCCATATTAAAGCTTCACAACAAACACAGAAACACCGGCTATGTTTGTGTGGCTAAAGACGCCGCAATAGTGAAGTGAAGTGTGAAGTGAATTATATTTATATAGCGCTTTTCTCGAGTGACTCAAAGCGCTTGACATAGTGAAACCCAATATCTAAGTTACATTTAAACCAGTGTGGGTGGCACTGGGAGCAGGTGGGTAAAGTGCCTTGCCCAAGGACACAACGGCAGTGGCTAGGATGACGGAAGTGGGAATCGAACCTGCAACCCTCAAGTTGCTGGCACGGCCACTCTACCAACCGAGCTATGCCACCCCAATACACCGCTTTCCACCAACATCGTTCTTCTTTGTAGTCTCCATTATTAATTAAACACATTGCAAAAGATTTAGCAACACAGATGTCCGGAATCCTGTGTAATTATACGATTAAAGCATACTACTTTTAGCCGTGATCGGTACTGAGAAAACATGTCCGCTACCACCGGTGACGTCACGCGCACGTGTCATCATTCCGCGACGTTTTCAACAGGAAACTTCGCAGGAAATTTAAAATTGCAATTTAGTAAACTAAAGCGGCCGTATTGGCATGTGTTGCAATGTTAATATTTCATCATTGATATATAAACTATCAGACTGCGTGGTCGCTAGTAGTGGCTTTCAGTAGGCCTTTAACCCACATGATATCAAAGCTAAATGAATACTCTGACCGTATCGATGAAAAGTGAGCATGTCATGTTCTCGAAGCTTTAGCATTGATTCAAAATGGAGCTTTTCTTCCAAGCCTCTGCCATGTTTTCTAGTCTCTCTCGTCAGAATCACCTTGGCAAACGGGGCGGGGGGGAGGAGACAGGCGGTCACGTGGCGGAGGTCCTACCGCACATGTTGGCAGCGCCATGTAAACAAAAAGACTTGATGCCTGATGGAAATCTTCCCTGATATCTATGTTGAAAAGGCCGTTAATTATGCTGCTCTAACAATTAATTATGCTGCCCTAAGGAGGATCTCATTCCTGCAAAGTACGCCCCTATTTATAGGATAGTCCACTCTTCCTTCCCTCAATCTCACCTTTTTCCGTGCCAAACTTCACATGCAAATCTCTTTTGATATCCCAAATCCTGGAATTGAGGCATATTTCAAAGATGAGCTATCCCCGTCTGTTGGTGTGCATGAGGAAATACTCTTCTGTGTTGTTGGCGACAAAACACTTCTGCCTCGTCATGTCACTGTGGTTCATTTTTTCTCTGCCCTGGGCTGGCCGGCCGGCCCTGGTCGTGAAGGACAGAAGTACAAACCGCGTTTCCATTTGAGTTGGGAAATTGTGTTAGATGTAAATATAAACGGAATACAATGATTTGCAAATCCTTTTCAAGCCGTATTCAATTGAATATGCTACAAAGACAACATATTTGATGTTCAAATTCATAAACTGTTTTTTTTTGCAAATAATTATTTAGAATTTCATGGCTGCAACACGTGATAAAGTAGTTGGGAAAGGGCATGTTCACCACTGTGTTACATCACCTTTTCTTTTAACAACACTCAAACGTTTGGGAACTGAGGAAACTAATTGTTGAAGCTTTGAAAGTGGAATTCTTTCCCATTCTTTTATGTAGAGCTTCAGTCATTCAACAGTCCGGGGTCTCCGCTGTCGTATTTTACGCTTCATAATGCGCCACACATTTTCCGTGGGAGACAGGTCTGGACTGCAGGTGGGCCAGGAAAGTACCCGCACTCTTTTTTTTTTTTTTTTTTTACGAAGCCACGCTTTTGTAACACGTGCTGAATGTGGCTTGGCATTGTCTTGCTGAAATAAGCAGGGGCATCCATAAAAAAGACGGCGCTTAGATGGCAGCATATCCATCCATCCATTTTCTACCGCTTATTCCTTTTGGGGTCGCGGGGGGCTCTGGCGCCTATCTCAGCTACAATCGGGCGGAAGGCGGGGTACACCCTAGACAAGTCGCCACCTCGTCGCAGGGCCAACACAGATAGACGGACAACATTCACACTCACATTCACACACTAGGGCCAATTTTGTTTTTCCAAAACCTGCATGTACCTTTCAGCATTAATGGTGCCCTCACAGATGTGTAAGTTACCCATGCCTTGGGCACTAATGCACCCCCATACCATCACACATGCTGGCTTTTGAACTTTGCGTCGATAACAGTCTGGATGGTTTGCTTCCCCTTTGGTCCGAATGACACGATGTCGAATATTTCCAAAAACAATTTGAAATGTGGACTCGTCAGACCAAGGAACACTTTTCCACTTTGCATCAGTCCATCTTAGATGATCTCGGGGCAAGAGAAGCCAGCGGCGTTTCTGGATGTTGTTGATAAATGGCTTTTGCTTTGTATAGTAGAGCTTTAACTTGCACTTACAGATGTAGCGACCAACTGTATTTAGTGACAGTGGTTTTCTGAAGTGTTCCTGAGCCCATGTGGTGATATCCTTTAGAGATTGATGTTGGTTTTTTATACAGTGCCATCTGAGTGATCAAAGGTCACGGTCATACAATGTTGGTTTCCGGCCATGCCGCTTACGTGGAGTGATTTTTCCAGATTCTCTGAACGTTTTGATGATATTATGGAGCGTAGATGTTGAAATCCCTACATTTCTTGCAATTGAAATTTGAGAAACATTGTTCTTAAACTGTTTGGCTATTAGCCCACGCAGTTCAATCAATCAATCAGTCAATGTTTACTTATATAGCCCTAAATCACTAGTGTCTCAAAGGGCTGCACAAACCACTACGACATCCTCGGTAGGCCCACATAAGGGCAAGGAAAACTCACACCCAGTGGGACGTCGGTGACAATGATGACCATGAGAACCTTAGAGAGGAGGAAAGCAATGGATGTCGAGCGGGTCTAACATGATACTGTGAAAGTTCAATCCATAATGGATCCAACACAGTCGCAAGAGTCCAGTCCAAAGCGGATCCAACACAGCAGCGAGAGTCCAGTTCGTTGTGAACAAAGGGGTGTACCTCGCCCCATCCTTTCTTGTGAAAGACTGAGCATTTTTTGGGAAGCTGTTTTTATAGCCAATCATGGCACCCACCTGTTCCCAATTAGCCTGCACACCTGTGGGATGTTCCAAATAAGTGTTTGATGAGCTTTCCTCAACTTTATCAGTATTTATTGCCACCTTTCCCAACTTCTTTGTCACGTGTTGCTGGCATCAAATTCTAAAGTTAATAATTTGAAAAAAAAAAAAAGTTTGAGTTTGAACGTCAAATATGTTGTCTTTGTAGCATATTCAACTGAATATGGGTTGAAAAGGATTTGCAAATCATTGTATTCTGTTTATATTTACATCTAACACAATTTCCCAACTCATATGCAAACGGGGTTTGTATTAATCAGGAGAGCTGCTTCATAAGGCTCTGGTCATGGACAGAAGCATTAAGCATTAATCAGGATAGCTGCATGAGATTATAAAGGATTTCTGGCACATCTGTTCCTTCCATCACTGCATCCTCTGCTCTTTCTATCTTTAATTCCATCTTTTTAACTCCCAATGTTTTTCCTTTTTCTTGGCGTTACAATTTCATTTTCATTTGAATCGGCGTTATCCCTGAGAGGATGGACTCGGTATTTGATTGTGTAGTGATGACAGAAGAACACTAGCAACTACAGATTGATAGCAGAAGGCTGTGTTTCTCCACTTTTATTGGGTTAAGGCACGTGTGAAAACATCTTTACGAGACGGCCTCGAGTGTGCTATGACTTACTCTGTTTTATGAGTGGCAACGGATGCATACACAGGATTTGTGTATGCACCGGTTGCCACTCATAAAACATCAATTCATGTGTTTGTGGGGCTACCTGATCACCCCATAAACATATAACAGTTAGGGTCGGGCATTGTCTGAATATGGACGATTCCGATTCCCCAACAATTCTCAATTCCTTTTCTTTAAAGTGAAACTGGTTTGGGTACTGAAGGTACCCAAATCAAAGCGCAAGCTCAGAGGGGACAGAGCCTTCTCTGTTGCGGGTCCCAAACTCTGGAACCATCTCCCTCTCTATGTGAGACAGGCCCCTTCTTTGGCTTTTTTTAAGACCCTTCTTAAAACCCATTTTTATTCACTGGCTTTTAACCCAGCATGAGATTTTAAACTGTTTTTAAATTTGAACTTTTTTTTTTTACTTTTTAACTGCTTTTTGTCTAACAAATTGTTCTTAGGGTAATTTATATTTGCTTTTTCAATGTGTACTTTACTCCGGTTTTATTTTTTAGTATGTCCTTTGCCTCTTTTTTTGTGGTGTACAGCCCTTTGTTCTTCAACTGTGGTTGTTTTTTAAGGGCTGTATAAATAGTTGGTATGGTATGGTATAGGCAGAGTAAAAAACTGACTATGGATTTCTCACAGGGCTATTTAGTACCAGTATATAAATATCAATAATTTATTAATGTGAATAAAAAAATATATATATCAATTGATGCCATGACTTATTCTGTTTTATGAGTGGCAACCTGTGCATAAACAGGATCTGTGTATGCACCGGTTGCCACTCATAAAACCTACATTAATGTATTTGAAGGGCTACCTGTTCCCCCCATGAACACATTTATATAACGGTTAGGGTTGGGCATCGCTTGAAATTGGACGATTACGATTCTTTTTAAGAGGCAGGGTAAAAAAGTTTTTTGTATTTAAAGTTCTGGGCACTTAACACAGTTTCATAGAATGTTATATATATTTTTATTGACGCTCCTTAAATAATTGAAGCAACAGAAAATAGGTCAAAACTGTTTTCTAATCAATTGCTCGATCGTTGTAGCCCAAATTACAACACACCACCAAGCGTGGAATGACTTATGTTTTATGAGTGGCAACAGCTGCATACACAGGTCAGTGTTTCCCTTACATTCGTTTGTCTGTGGCGCTACCTGTTCAGCCTATAAAAATATTAAATAACGGTTAGGCTTGGGCAACATTTGAATTTGGAAAATTACGATTCCAGATCCCCAACGATTCTTGATTCTTATTCTGTTTTATGAGTGGCAACCGGTGCATAAACAGGTTCTGTGTATGCACCGGTTGCCACTCATAAAACCTACATTCATGTATTTCTTGGGCTACCTGTTCACCCTATAAAATATATTTACAACGGTTAGAGTTGGGCATCGTTTTAATTTGGACGATTCCGATTCCCAATAATTCTCGATTCAGATTCTTTTAAGAGGCAGGGTCAAAAAAGTTTATTGTACTTAAAGTTCTGGGCACTTAACACAGTTTTATCAAATTTTATATATATTATATATATATATATATATATATATATATATATATATATATATATATATATATATATATATATATACGTATTTTTTTATATATTTTTTTTTTATTGTCACTCTAATTAATTGAATTGACACTTCTTGATTCTGATTTGTTTAAGAGGCAGGGTAAAAAAAAATGTATTTTATCACATAGCTATTTTAAACTAGTATATAAATACAATCCTTTTGAACATGAATAAAAATAGACATTGATCAAAGCAACGGAATATAATTCTAAGCTTTTTTTCTAACCAATTATTAGTTCCAGCCCTAATTACGACACACCACCAAGCATTCTTCTGTTTTATGAGTGGCAACCGATGTATACACAGGTCATTGTTTCCCTTGTGTTTATTTATCTGTGGTGCTACCTGGTCACCCGCACTTTTAAACACATAATAGTTAGGGTTGGGCATCATTTGAATTTGGACCGTTTTCATTACAGTTCCTAGTGATTTTTGATTAAGAGGCAGGGTCAAAAATGTACAATGAATTTCTAATGGGGCTACTTTCAAAAAGTATATAAATATCAATCATGTGAACTTGAATAGAAATTAAATTAAATCAAACCTTTTTTTTCTAATCGATGAATAGTTGCAGCCTTAATTACAACACACCACCAAGCATGCTATGACTTATTCTGTTTTATGAGTGGCAGCCAGTGCATAAACAGGATCTGTGTATGCACCGGTTGCCACTCATAAAACCTACATTCATGTATTTTTAAGGCTACCTGTTCACCCCATAAACACATTTATATAACGGTTATAGTTGGGCATCGTTGAATTTGGACGATTCCGATTCCCAATAATTCTCGATTCCGAACTTTTAAGAGGCAGGGTCAAAAAGTTTCTTGTATTTAAAGTTCCGGGCACTTAATACAGTTTTATATATATATATATATTTTTTTTATTGACACTCCTTAAATAATTGAATTGAAACTATTCTTGATTCTGATTCGTTTAAGAGGCAGGGTTAAAAAAAAAATGTCCATGAATTTTATCACATGGCTATTTTAAACCAGTGTATAAATACAATACTTTTGAACATGAATAAAAATGGACATTGATCAAAGCAACGGAATATAAATCCAAGCTTTTTTGTAACCAATTATTAATTGCAGCCCTAATTACAACACACCACCAAGCATTCTTCTGTTTTATGAGTGGCAACCGATATATACATAGATCAGTGTTTCCATTGTGTTTATTTATTTGTGATACTACTTTAAACTTGAATAGAACTTAAATGATCAAATTAAAGCTTTTTTCTAATCGATTAATAGTTGCAGCCCTAATTACAACACACCACCAAGCATGGAATGACTTAATGGGTTTTATGGGTTGCAACGGGTGCATACACAGGTCAATGTTTCCCATACGATCATTTACCTGCTCACCCCATGAACACATTACGTCATGCTTAGTGTTGGAGATTGTATGTTTGAATTTGAACGACTCCGAACCTGATTCCGATTCCCAAACATTTTGTCTCGATTATTTCATGAGGTACGGTCAAACGTTTACTATAAATTTCTCACAAGGGCTATTTCCGAGCAGTGTATCACTACTTTTGGAAACAAATTTCATGACATTTATTACCAATGTTACACTTTATATTTGTAAAACCTCATAAAAAAAAACTGAATAGCTATAAGATAATGCTAGAGAGTTAGAGGGAGATGTTTAGGTGGGATCTTGCAGGGTTTATTGGGACCTTCCTAAGGACTGCCATGCTTAAAGGGGAACATTATCAGCAGACCTATGTAAGCGTCAATATATACCTTGATGGTGCAGAAAAAAGACCATCTATTTTTTTAACCGATTTCCGAACTCTAAATGGGTGAATTTTGGCGAATTAAACGCCTTTCTGTTTATCACGCTGGAGGCGATGACGTCAGAATGTGACGTTGCCGAGGTAACACACCCGCCATTTTCATTTTCAACACATTACAAACACCGGGTCTCAGCTTTGTTATTTTCCGTTTTTTTGACTATTTTTTGGAACCTTGGAGACATCATGCCTCGTCGGTGTGTTGTTGGAGGGTGTAACAACACTAACAGGGAGGGATTCAAGTTGCACCACTGGCCCGAAGATGCCAAAGTGGCAAGAAATCTGCCGCCAGACCCCCATCGAATGTACCAAAGTGTCTCCACATTTTACCGGCGATGCTAAGGCAGACATGGCACAGAGATGTATGGATAACCTGCAGATGCATTTGCAACGATAGTCAACGAAATCACAAAGGTGAGTTTTGTTGATGTTGACTGCCAGCTAATCAATGCTAACATACTATGCTAATCGATGCTAACATGCTATTTACCGGCGGTGCTAAAGCAGACATGGCACAGAGATGTATGGATAACCTGCAAATGCATTTGCAACGATAGTCAACGAAATCAAAGGTGAGTTTTGTTGATGTTGACTGCCAGCTAATCGATGCTAACATGCTATGCTAATCGATGCTAACATGCTATTTACCGGCGGTGCTAAAGCAGACATGGTACAGAGATGTATGGATAACCTGTAGATGCATTTGCAACTATATTACGTTTCCTTCCACCCACATTTAATGCGAAACAAACACTTACCAATCGACGGATTTAAGTTGCTCCAGTGTCAAAAGATGCGAAAGTCCTGATCGTTTGGTCCGCACATTTTACCGGCGATGCTAACGCAGCTATTCGGCCATGCTATGGCTATGAATTAGCTCAATAGCTTCAGTTTCTTCTTCAATATTTTCACACTCCAACCATCTGTTTCAATACATGCATAATCTGTTGAATCGCTTAAGTCGCTGAAATCCGAGTTTGAATCCGAGCTAATGTCGCTATATCTTGCTGTGGTATTCCCAATGTTTGTTTACATTGGCAGCACTGTGTGACGTCACAGGGAAATGGCCAGTGTCTTCGCAGAGAGCGAAAACAAGGCAGTTTAAAGCTTTATTTAGGGATATTCCGAGACCGGAAAAATTTTGAAAAAAACTTCAAAAAACACAACAAGCCACTGGGAACTGATTTTTATTGGTTTTAACCCTTCAGAAATTGTGATAATGTTCCCCCTATTTTTCAAATTTTTTCTCAAAATTTTACCCATCACGCAATATCCCGAAAAACTGCTTCTAAGGGCCTGATTTTCACCACCGGTATATCCACCCATCCATTATCCTGTGACGTCACAGCGAGAAACCACCAGAAACAAACATGGTGGCTAGCACAGAAAGGTATAGCGATAGCAGCTCGGATTCAGACTCGGATTTCAGCGGCGTAAGCGATTCAACAGATTACGCATGTATTGAAACTGATGGTTGGAGTGTGGAGGCAGGTAGCGAAAATGAAATTGAAGAAGAAACTGAAGCTATTGAGCCATATCGCTTTGAAACCGACAAAAACGACACGGCAGACAGCGACACAGGAGGAAGCGAGGACGAATTCGGCGATCGCCTTCTAACCAACGATTGGTATGTGTTTTTTGGGCATTAAATGTGTGTCATGAGATAAATTGAATTAAGAGGACTTAAAGGAAACTAAATGAGCTCAAATATAGCTACAAATGAGGCATAATGATGCAATATGTACATACAGCTAGCCTAAATAGCATGTTAGCATCGATTAGCTTGCAGTCTTGCCGTGACCAAATATGTGAAGTGAATTATATTTATACAGCGCTTTTCTCTAGTGACTCAAAGTGCTTTACATAGTGAAACCCAATATCTAAGTTACATTTAAACCAGTGTGGGTGACACTGGGAGCAGGTGGGTAAAGTGTCTTGCCCAAGGACACAACGGCAGTAACTAGGATGGCGGAAACGGGAATCGAACCTGCAACCCTCAAGTTGCTAGCACGGCCACTCTACCAACCGAGCTATACCGCCCCACCGTCTGATTAGCACACTCCACACAAGTCAATAACATCAACAAAACTCACCTTTGTGCATTCATGCACAACGTTATAAGTTTGGTCGACAAAACGAGACAGAAAAAGAAGTGGCATAAATCACGTCTTAGCCAAGACATCCAGACATCGAGGGGGTTTACCTCGCTCGTCTGCGGGAACAGACTGCCGTCCTCGCTTGCCGTGCTCCGTCGTCCCTGAATAGCTCACGCACTCCGGCAGATTCAGTGGTGGTCTACTTTCCAATAGATTCAGTGGTGGTCTACTTTCCAATATTGTAGATTTCTTTGACTTTATCGTTGGAAATGCATCTGCTCTGAGTGTCGCAGGATATCCACACATTCTTGCCATCTCCGTCGTAGCATAGCTGTCGTCGGTAAAGTGTGCGGAACAAACGAGGGACTTTCGCATCTTTTGGCCAGTGGTGCAACTTGAATCCGTCTGTTTGTGTTGTTACACCCTCCGACAAGGCATGATGTCTCCAAGGTACGGGAAAACAGTCGAAAGAATGGAAAATAACAGAGCTGATTTGACTTGGTGTGTGTAATGTGTTTGAGAAAATGGCTTCACGTTGTGACGTCACGGGTGAAAGGTCATCGCTCCGACAGGCTATCAATTGAAAGGCGTTTAAATTGTCAAATTCACCCTTTTAGAGTTCGGAAATCGGTTAAAAAAAAACATATGGTCTTTTTTTCTGCAACATCAAGGTATATATTGACGCTTACATAGGCTTGATGATAATGTTCCCCTTTAAAAGTCACATTTTTCAACTGGTGAGGTTGATGAAAATAATGGCTGTGCAAAAAAACCCATCAACAATCTGAAATATGGCTGTCTTGGCGCCTGATCTCTGCAAAACCCCAACTTTTCCTCTCGTCTTTCCAGAGGTCGCCATTCTTGAGAGGTCCGCAGCCTGCCGTCTTCAAGCTGCCGTCTACCATGACGACATTACAAGCTGCACGGTGAGCCGCAGGAGCGTCACGGACATCGTTACACTTGGCGTTGCCGCCATCTTGAAGCATCCCGTCATGCATCTGGAGGTGAAGGTTGCCCTCAACTTCATCGTGTCCTACTTGTACAACAAGCTGCCCCGTCGTCGAGCCGACCTCTTCGGAGAGGAACTGGAGAAGATCCTGGTGTCTCGCTTTGAGGGTCACTGGTACCCGGAGGACCCCCTTCGAGGTTCCGCCTTCCGCTGCCTCCACCTGGGCGCCCCCCGGGACCCGGTGGTGGAGTTGGCCGCAAAGAGAAGCGGCCTGGACACCGATGAAGTGCGCGCCAACGTCCCTGAGGAACTCAGCGTGTGGATCGACCCGTTTGAGGTGTCCTACCAGATCGGAGAGAACGGGGCGGTGAAGGTGCTCTACCTGGAGGACCTCAGCGGCGATGCAGCACGGCCTGAGGGGTTGACAAGCGACGCTAAAGGAGACGCCGACATAGAAGAGACAAAGAATCAGGGCTTCAATCCAGACGCTCAGGTCTTTATTCCCATTGGAAAGCAGTCATCTCCTTCAATGATGTCGTCGCTCTCCAGCTCGCCCACTCCGCCCAGCACTCACCCCTGCCCGGGGCTCTTTGGCTCGCCTTCCGCCCACTCCTCCAACACCTCCACCCCTTCTCCGCCCTACGCCGCACCTCAGCAGCCCGCTTTGCGTCCTCAACCCATCACCTTTACCACGGCCGCCTTCGCCGCCACCAAATTCGGCTCCACCAAGATGAAGAAAAGCGGCCCGGCGGCAGTGCCGCCCGCCCCCGCCGCCCACTCTCCCACCGCCACCTTGGCTCCGGAGCTGCTCAAGCACAAGCCGCTGTCTCTGTCCATGCACTCGCTCGGGGGTCCCGTCCCCAGCCAGCTGTCCCCCAACGCCAAAGAGTTTGTCTACTCCCCCGGTCCTCTCTACATTGACGCCGAGGCCTCTTTTGACCCTTTCGCCAGCCCACCGCCACCATCCCAAAGTATGAACATCATGGGCGCCAACGGCGAGATCTCCTACATGGAGAAGCCGCCGTTTGTGGAGGCTTTAGGAAGCTACAAGCTGCAGTATCCCAGCCGGGCCTTCCAGCCTGTGGTGCTGGCCAACTGAGCATCCACTCCTTCCAAAACTGAACTTTCTACAAGGTTCCGGTCCCATTCTGGGTCCTGAAGGGGTTTTCGCTGTTAGTCACGAAGGTTGTGCTCTAGAAGAAAAGAGCTCTGCAGCCTGCCGGGTTGTTTCTAGAAAGGGACAACTTCCAATAATTCATCCCTCAGGGGGGGCTGCAGGAAGCCAAGGCTTTCTTTGCATTTGAAGTACCCGGCACTCGCGTCTGGATACCTGCAAGTAGCCGGCACTCGCGTCTGGATACCTGCAAGTACCCGGTACTCGCGTCTGGATACCTGCAATTAGCGGGCACTCGCGTCTGGATACCTGCAAGTAGCCGGCACTCGCGTCTGGATACCTGCAAGTAGCCGGCACTCGCGTCTGGATACCTGCAAGTAGCCGGCACTCGCGTCTGGATACCTGCAAGTAGCCGGCACTCGCGTCTGGATACCTGCAAGTAGCCGGCACTCGCGTCTGGATACCTGCAAGTAGCCGGCACTCGCGTCTGGATACCTGCAAGTAGCCGGCACTCGCGTCTGGATACCTGCAAGTAGCCGGCACTCGCGTCTGGATACCTGCAAGTAGCCGGCACTCGCGTCTGGATACCTGCAAGTAGCCGGCACTCGCGTCTGGATACCTGCAATTAGCCGGCACTCGCGTCTGGATACCTGCAAGTAGCCGGCACTCGCGTCTGGATACCTGCAAGTAGCCGGCACTCGCGTCTGGATACCTGCAAGTACCCGGTACTCGCGTCTGGATACCTGCAATTAGCGGGCACTCGCGTCTGGATACCTGCAAGTAGCCGGCACTCGCGTCTGGATACCTGCAAGTAGCCGGCACTCGCGTCTGGATACCTGCAAGTAGCCGGCACTCGCGTCTGGATACCTGCAAGTAGCCGGCACTCGCGTCTGGATACCTGCAAGTAGCCGGCACTCGCGTCTGGATACCTGCAAGTAGCCGGCACTCGCGTCTGGATACCTGCAAGTAGCCGGCACTCGCGTCTGGATACCTGCAAGTAGCCGGCACTCGCGTCTGGATACCTGCAAGTAGCCGGCACTCGCGTCTGGATACCTGCAATTAGCCGGCACTCGCGTCTGGATACCTGCAAGTAGCCGGCACTCGCGTCTGGATACCTGCAAGTAGCCGGCACTCGCGTCTGGATACCTGCAAGTACCCGGTACTCGCGTCTGGATACCTGCAATTAGCGGGCACTC
>NC_084633.1:39494769-39630893 GCF_033978795.1 Nerophis ophidion | reverse complement strand
TCTCTACATAATATTGTATCATCATGCACATCTGTACATATTGTATCATCATGCACATCTGTACATAATATTGTATCATGTACATCTCTACATAATGTATCATAATGCACATTTGTACATAAATCTGTATGATCATGTACATCTCTACATAATATTATCATGCACATCTCTACATAATATTGTATCATACAAATCTGTACCTAAATATGTATGATCATGCACATCTCTACTAAATATTGTACATAATATTGTATCATGTACATCTCTACATAATGTATCATCATGCACATCTGTACATATTGTATCATCATGCACATCCGTACATAATATTGTATCATGTACATCTCTACATAATGTATCATAATGCACATCTGTACATAAATCTGTATGATCATGTACATCTCTACATAATATTCTATTATCATGCACATCTCTACATAATATTGTATCATACAAGTCTGTACATAAATATGTATGATCATGTACATCTCTACTGAATATTGTATCATGTACATCCCTACATAATGTATGATCATGCACATCTCTACTAAATATTGTATCATGTACATCTGTACATAAAATGGTGTCATCATGTACATCTCTACATAATATTGTATCATCATGCACATCCGTACATAATATTGTATCATACACATCTGTACATAATATTGTATGATCATGCACATCTCTACATAATATGGTATCATCATGTACATCTCTACATGATAATGTATGATCATGTACATCTCCACAGAATATTGTATCATGTACATTTATTCATAATGTACATCTCTAATCTCTACATGATATTGTTTGATCATGTACATCTCCACAGAATATTGTATCATGTACATTTATTCATAATGTACATCTCTACATAATATTGTATCATGTACATCTCTACATGATATTGTTTGATCATGTACATCTCCACAGAATATTGTATCATGTACATTTATTCATAATGTACATATCTACATAATATTGTATCATGTACATCTCTACATGATATTGTTTGATCATGTACATCTCCACAGAATATTATATCATGTACATTTCTACATATTACATCATCATGCACATCTCTACAGAATATTCTATGATCATGCACACTACTGAATATTGTATACTCATCATGCACTTCTCTACATAATAATGTATGATCATGCACATCTATCTGTACATAATATTATATCATGTACAAACCCCGTTTCCATTTGAGTTCGGAAATTGTGTTAGATGTAAGTATAAACAGAATACAATGATTTGCAAACCATTTTCAACCCATATTCAGTTGAATATGCTACAAAGACAACATATTTGATGTTCAAACTGATAAACATTTTTTTGCTTGCAAATAATCATTAACTTTAGAATTTTATGTCAGCAACATGTGACAAAGAAGTTGAGAAAGGTGGCAATAAATGCTGATAAAGTTGAGGAATGCTCATCAAACACTTATATGGAACATCCCACAGGTGTGCAGGCTAATTGGGAACAGGTGGGTGCCATGATTGGGTATAAAAGCAGCTTCCATGAAATGTTAAGTCATTCACAA
This sequence comes from Nerophis ophidion, assembly GCF_033978795.1. Lineage (NCBI taxonomy): Eukaryota > Metazoa > Chordata > Actinopteri > Syngnathiformes > Syngnathidae > Nerophis > Nerophis ophidion. The sequence goes on along the minus strand of NC_084633.1, from coordinate 39,629,335 downwards.
ACAAGGATGGGGTGAGGGTCACCAATTTGTAAGCAAATTGTCAAACAGTTTTAGAACAACATTTCTCAACAAGCTATTGCAAGGAATTTAGGGATTTTACCATCTACGGTCCGTAAAATCATCAAAAGGTTCAGAGAATCTGGAGAAATCACTGCACGTAAGCCATGATATTACGGACCGTTGATCCCTCAGGCGGTACTGCATCAAAAACAGACATCAGTGTGTAAAGGATATCACCACATGGGCTCAGGAACACTTCATAAAACCACTGTCAGTAACTACAGTTGGTCGCTGCATCTGTAAGTGCAAGTTAAAACTCTGCTAAGCAAAGCCAAACCCATTTATCAACAACACCAAGGAACGCCGCAGGCTTCTCTGGGCCCAAGCTCATCTAAGATGGACTGATGCAAAGTGGAAAGGTGTTCTGTGGTCTGACGAGTCCACATTTCAAATTATATTTGGAAACTGTGAAGTGAAGTGAATTATATTTATATAGCGCTTTTCTCAAGTGACTCAAAGCGCTTTACATAGGACACCCAATATCTAAGTTACATTTAAAGCAGTGTGGGTGGCACTGGGAGCAGATGGGTAGAGTGTCTTGCCCGAGGACACAACGGCAGTAACTAGGATGGCACAAGCGGGAATCGAACCTGCAACCCTCAAGTTGCTGGCACGGCCACTCTACCAACCGAGCTATGCCTCCCCTACTGTGGACGTGGTGTCCTCCGGAACAAAGAGGAAAATAACCATCCGGATTGTTATAGGCGCAAAGTTCAAAAGCCAGCATCTGTGATGTTATGGAGGTGCATTAGTGGCCAAGGCATGGGTAACTTACACATCTGTGAAGGCATCATTAATGCTGAATGGTCCATACAGGTTTTGGAGCAACATATGTTGTCATCCAAGCAACGTTAAAAGCCTACTGAAATGAGACTTTATTTAAACGGGGATAGCAGGTCCATTCTATGTGTCATACTTGATCATTTCGCGATATTGCCATATTTTTGCTGAAAGGATTTAGTAGAGAACATTGACGATAAAGTTCGCCACTTTTGGTCTCTAATAAAAAAGCCTTGCCTGTACTGGACGTAGCAGACGATGTGCGCGTGACGTCACGGGTTGTGGAGCTCCTCACATCTGAACATGGCCACCAGCAGCGAGAGCGATTCGGACCGAGAAAGCGACAATTTCTCCATTAATTTGAGCGAGGATGAAAGATTTGTGGATGAGAAAAGTGAAAGTGAAGGACGAGAAGAAAATAAATTTAAAAAAAAAGACCAGGGCAGTGGGAGTGATTCAGCTGTTATTAGACACATTTACTATGATAATTCTGGAAAATCCCTTATCTGCTCATTGTGTTACTATTGTTTTAGTGAGATTATATGGTCATACCTGAAAGTCAGAGGGGTGTGGTGACCGCCAGTGTCGCTGAGGGAAGCCACGGAGGAGCCAAGAAAGTTGCAGCTGCCTCTTTGACAGGTGCAAGAGGAACGACACAAGCTCCGCTCATGTTTACGGTAAGAGCCGACTTATTACCACAATTTTCTCACCGAAACCTGCCGGTTGACATTTGGTAGAGAACCATGTTCGCTTGACAGCTCTGTTCCATATTAAAGCTTCACAACAAACACAGAAACACCGGCTATGTTTGTGTGGCTAAAGACGCCGCAATAGTGAAGTGAAGTGTGAAGTGAATTATATTTATATAGCGCTTTTCTCGAGTGACTCAAAGCGCTTGACATAGTGAAACCCAATATCTAAGTTACATTTAAACCAGTGTGGGTGGCACTGGGAGCAGGTGGGTAAAGTGCCTTGCCCAAGGACACAACGGCAGTGGCTAGGATGACGGAAGTGGGAATCGAACCTGCAACCCTCAAGTTGCTGGCACGGCCACTCTACCAACCGAGCTATGCCACCCCAATACACCGCTTTCCACCAACATCGTTCTTCTTTGTAGTCTCCATTATTAATTAAACACATTGCAAAAGATTTAGCAACACAGATGTCCGGAATCCTGTGTAATTATACGATTAAAGCATACTACTTTTAGCCGTGATCGGTACTGGGAAAACATGTCCGCTACCACCGGTGACGTCACGCGCACGTGTCATCATTCCGCGACGTTTTCAACAGGAAACTTCGCAGGAAATTTAAAATTGCAATTTAGTAAACTAAACCGGCCGTATTGGCATGTGTTGCAATGTTAATATTTCATCATTGATATATAAACTATCAGACTGCGTGGTCGCTAGTAGTGGCTTTCAGTAGGCCTTTAAAGAAAGGCATATCACCCAACCCACATGATATCAAAGCTAAATGAATACTCTGACCGTATCGATGAAAAGTGAGCATGTCATTATGTTCTCGAAGCTTTAGCATTGATTCAAAATGGAGCTTTTCTTCCAAGCCTCTGCCATGTTTTCTAGTCTCTCTCGTCAGAATCACCTTGGCAAACAGGGGGCGGGGGGGGGGGGGGGGGGGGGAGACAGGCGGTCACGTGGCGGAGGTCCTACCGCACATGTTGGCAGCGCCATGTAAACAAAAAGACTTGATGCCTGATGGAAATCTTCCCTGATATCTATGTTGAAAAGGCCGTTAATTATGCTGCTCTAACAATTAATTATGCTGCCCTAAGGAGGATCTCATTCCTGCAAAGTATGCCCCTATTTATAGGATAGTCCACTCTTCCTTCCCTCAATCTCACCTTTTTCCGTGCCAAACTTCACATGCAAATCTCTTTTGATATCCCAAATCCTGGAATTGAGGCATATTTCAAAGATGAGGTCTGTTGGTGTGCATGAGGAAATACTCTTCTGTGTTGTTGGCGACAAAACACTTCTGCCTCGTCATGTCACTGTGGTTCATTTTTTCTCTGCCCCGGGCTGGCCGGCCGGCCCTGGTCGTGAAGGACAGAAGTACAAACCCCGTTTCCATTTGAGTTGGGAAATTGTGTTAGATGTAAATATAAACGGAATACAATGATTTGCAAATCCTTTTCAACCCGTATTCAATTGAATATGCTACAAAGACAACATATTTGATGTTCAAATTCATAAACTGTTTTTCTTTGCAAATAATTATTTAGAATTTCATGGCTGCAACACGTGATAAAGTAGTTGGGAAAGGGCATGTTCACCACTGTGTTACATCACCTTTTCTTTTAACAACACTCAAACGTTTGGGAACTGAGGAAACTAATTGTTGAAGCTTTGAAAGTGGAATTCTTTCCCATTCTTGTTTTATGTAGAGCTTAAGTCATTCAACAGTCCGGGGTCTCCGCTGTCGTATTTTACGCTTCATAATGCGCCACACATTTTCCGTGGGAGACAGGTCTGGACTGCAGGTGGGCCAGGAAAGTACCCGCACTCTTTTTTTTTTTTTTTTACGAAGCCACGCTTTTGTAACACGTGCTGAATGTGGCTTGGCATTGTCTTGCTGAAATAAGCAGGGGCGTCCATGAAAAAGACAGCGCTTAGATGGCAGCATATCCATCCATCCATTTTCTACCGCTTATTCCCTTTTGGGGTCGCGGGGGGCTCTGGCGCCTATCTCAGCTACAATCGGGCGGAAGGCGGGGTACACCCTAGACAAGTCGCCACCTTCGTCGCAGGGCCAACACAGATAGACAGACAACATTCACACTCACATTCACACACTAGGGCCAATTTTGTTTTTCCAAAACCTGCATGTACCTTTCAGCATTAATGGTGCCCTCACAGATGTGTAAGTTACCCATGCCTTGGGCACTAATGCACCCCCATACCATCACACATGCTGGCTTTTGAACTTTGCGTCGATAACAGTCTGGATGGTTCGCTTCCCCTTTGGTCCGAATGACACGATGTCGAATATTTCCAAAAACAATTTGAAATGTGGACTCGTCAGACCAAGGAACACTTTTCCACTTTGCATCAGTCCATCTTAGATGATCTCGGGGCAAGAGAAGCCAGCGGCGTTTCTGGATGTTGTTGATAAATGGCTTTTGCTTTGTATAGTAGAGCTTTAACTAGCACTTACAGATGTAGCGACCAACTGTATTTAGTGACAGTGGTTTTCTGAAGTGTTCCTGAGCCCATGTGGTGATATCCTTTAGAGATTGATGTTGGTTTTTAATACAGTGCCATCTGAGTGATCAAAGGTCACGGTCATATAATGTTGGTTTCCAGCCATGCCGCTTACGTGGAGGGATTTTTCCAGATTCTCTGAACGTTTTGATGATATTATGGAGCGTAGATGTTGAAATCCCTACATTTCTTGCAATTGAAATTTGAGAAACATTGTTCTTAAACTGTTTGGCTATTAGCCCACGCAGTTCAATCAATCACAATCAATCAATCAGTCAATGTTTACTTATATAGCCCTAAATCACTAGTGTCTCAAAGGGCTGCACAAACCACTACGACATCCTCGGTAGGCCCACATAAGGGCAAGGAAAACTCACACCCAGTGGGACGTCGGTGACAATGATGACCATGAGAACCTTAGAGAGGAGGAAAGCAATGGATGTCGAGCGGGTCTAACATGATACTGTGAAAGTTCAATCCATAATGGATCCAACACAGTCGCAAGAGTCCAGTCCAAAGCGGATCCAACACAGCAGCGAGAGTCCAGTTCGTTGTGAACAAAGGGGTGTACCTCGCCCCATCCTTTCTTGTGAAAGACTGAGCATTTTTTGGGAAGCTGTTTTTATAGCCAATCATGGCACCCACCTGTTCCCAATTAGCCTGCACACCTGTGGGATGTTCCAAATAAGTGTTTGATGAGCTTTCCTCAACTTTATCAGTATTTATTGCCACCTTTCCCAACTTCTTTGTCACGTGTTGCTGGCATCAAATTCTAAAGTTAATAATTTGAAAAAAAAAAAAGTTTGAGTTTGAACGTCAAATATGTTGTCTTTGTAGCATATTCAACTGAATATGGGTTGAAAAGGATTTGCAAATCATTGTATTCTGTTTATATTTACATCTAACACAATTCCCAACTCATATGCAAACGGGGTTTGTATTAATCAGGAGAGCTGCTTCATAAGGCTCTGGTCATGGACAGAAGCATTAAGCATTAATCAGGATAGCTGCATGAGATTATAAAGGATTTCTGGCACATCTGTTCCTTCCATCACTGCATCCTCTGCTCTTTCTATCTTTAATTCCATCTTTTTAACTCCCAATGTTTTTCCTTTTTCTTGGCGTTACAATTTCATTTTCATTTGAATCGGCGTTATCCCTGAGAGGATGGACTCGGTATTTGATTGTGTAGTGATGACAGAAGGACACTAGCAACTACAGATTGATAGCAGAAGGCTGTGTTTCTCCACTTTTATTGGGTTAAGGCACGTGTGAAAACATCTTTACGAGACGGCCTCGAGTGTGCTATGACTTACTCTGTTTTATGAGTGGCAACGGATGCATACACAGGATCTGTGTATGCACCGGTTGCCACTCATAAAACATCAATTCATGTTTGTGGGGCTACCTGATCACCCCATAAACATATAACAGTTAGGGTCGGGCATTGTCTGAATATGGACGATTCCGATTCCCCAACAATTCTCAATTCCTTTTCTTTAAAGTGAAACTGGTTTGGGTACTGAAGGTACCCAAATCAAAGCGCAAGCTCAGAGGGGACAAAGCCTTCTCTGTTGCGGGTCCCAAACTCTGGAACCATCTCCCTCTCTATGTGAGACAGGCCCCTTCTTTGGCTTTTTTTAAGACCCTTCTTAAAACCCAATTTTATTCACTGGCTTTTAACCCAGCATGAGATTTTAAACTGTTTTTAAATTTGAACTTTTTTTTTTTACTTTTTAACTGCTTTTTGTCTAACAAATTGTTCTTAGGGTAATTTATATTTGCTTTTTCAATGTGTACTTTACTCCGGTTTTATTTTTTAGTATGTCCTTTGCCTCTTTCTTTGTGGTGTACAGCCCTTTGTTCTTCAACTGTGGTTGTTTTTCAAGGGCTGTATAAATAGTTGGTATGGTATGGTATAGGCAGAGTAAAATGACTATGGATTTCTCATAGGGCTATTTAGTACCAGTATATAAATATCAATAATTTATTAATGTGAATAAAAAAATATATATATCAATTGATGCCATGACTTATTCTGTTTTATGAGTGGCAACCTGTGCATAAACAGGATCTGTGTATGCACCGGTTGCCACTCATAAAACCTACATTAATGTATTTGAAGGGCTACCTGTTCCCCCCATGAACACATTTATATAACGGTTAGGGTTGGGCATCGCTTGAAATTGGACGATTACGATTCTTTTTAAGAGGCAGGGTAAAAAAGTTTTTTGTATTTAAAGTTCTGGGCACTTAACACAGTTTCATAGAATGCTATATATATTTTTATTGACGCTCCTTAAATAATTGAAGCAACAGAAAATAGGTCAAAACTGTTTTCTAATCAATTGCTCGATCGTTGTAGCCCAAATTACAACACACCACCAAGCGTGGAATGACTTATCTTTTATGAGTGGCAACAGCTGCATACACAGGTCAGTGTTTCCCTTACATTCGTTTGTCTGTGGCGCTACCTGTTCAGCCTATAAAAATATTAAATAACGGTTAGGCTTGGGCAACATTTGAATTTGGAAAATTACGATTCCAGATCCCCAACGATTCTTGATTCTTATTCTGTTTTATGAGTGGCAACCGGTGCATAAACAGGTTCTGTGTATGCACCGGTTGCCACTCATAAAACCTACATTCATGTATTTCTTGGGCTACCTGTTCACCCTATAAACATATATTTATAACGGTTAGAGTTGAGCATCGTTTGAATTTGGACGATTCCGATTCCCAATAATTCTCGATTCCGATTCTTTTAAGAGGCAGGGTCAAAAAAGTTTCTTGTATTTAAAGTTCTGGGCACTTAACAGTTTTATCAGATTTTATATATATATATATATATATATATATATATATATATATATATATATATATATATATATATATATATATATATATATATATATATATATATATACACATTTTTTTCTATATTTATTTTTTTTATTGTCACTCTTTAATTAATTGAATTGACACTATTCTTGATTCTGATTTGTTTAAGAGGCAGGGTAAAAAAAAAAAGTCTGTATTTTATCACATAGCTATTTTAAACTAGTATATAAATACAATCCTTTTGAACATGAATTAAAATAGACATTGATCAAAGCAACGGAATATAATTCTAAGCTTTTTTCTAACCAATTATTAGTTCCAGCCCTAATTACGACACACCACCAAGCATTCTTCTGTTTTATGAGTGGCAACCAATGTATACACAGGTCATTTTTTCCCTTGTGTTTATTTATCTGTGGTACTACCTGGTCACCCGCACTTTTAAACACATAATAGTTAGGGTTGGGCATCATTTGAATTTGGACCGTTTTCATTACAGTTCCTAGTGATTTTTGATTAAGAGGCAGGGTAAAAAATGTACAATGAATTTCTAATGGGGCTACTTTCAAAAAGTATATAAATATCAATCATGTGAACTTGAATAGAAATTAAATTAAATCAAACCTTTTTTTTCTAATCGAATAGTTGCAGCCTTAATTACAACACACCACCAAGCATGCTATGACTTCTTCTGTTTTATGAGTGGCAGCCAGTGCATAAACAGGATCTGTGTATGCACCGGTTGCCACTCATAAAACCTACATTCATGTATTTGTAAGGCTACCTGTTCACCCCATAAACACATTTATATAACGGTTATAGTTGGGCATCGTTTGAATTTGGACGATTCCGATTCCCAATAATTCTCGATTCCGAACTTTTAAGAGGCAGGGTCAAAAAGTTTCTTGTATTTAAAGTTCTGGGCACTTAATACAGTTTTATATATATATATATTTTTTTTTTATTGACACTCCTTAAATAATTTAATTGAAACTATTCTTGATTCTGATTCGTTTAAGAGGCAGGGTTAAAAAAAAAAGTCTATGAATTTTATCACATGGCTATTTTAAACCAGTGTATAAATACAATACTTTTGAACATGAATAAAAATGGACATTGATCAAAGCAACGGAATATAAATCCAAGCTTTTTTGTAACCAATTATTAATTGCAGCCCTAATTACAACACACCACCAAGCATTCTTCTGTTTTATGAGTGGCAACCGATGTATACATAGATCAGTGTTTCCATTGTGTTTATTTATTTGTGATACTACTTTAAACTTGAATAGAACTTAAATGATCAAATTAAAGCTTTTTTCTAATCGATTAATAGTTGCAGCCCTAATTACAACACACCACCAAGCGTGGAATGACTTAATGGGTTTTATGGGTTGCAACGGGTGCATACACAGGTCAATGTTTCCCATACGATCATTTACCTGCTCACCCCATGAACACATAACGTCATGCTTAGTGTTGGAGATTGTATGTTTGAATTTGGACGACTCCGAACCTGATTCCGATTCCCAAACATTTTGTCTCGATTATTTCATGAGGTACGGTCAAACGTTTACTATAAATTTCTCACAAGGGCTATTTCCGAGCAGTGTATCACTACTTTTGGAAACAAATTTCATGACATTTATTACCAATGTTACACTTTATATTTGTAAAACCTCATAAAAAAAAACTGAATAGCTATAAGATAATGCTAGAGAGTTAGAGGGAGATGTTTAGGTGGGATCTTGCAGGGTTTATTGGGACCTTCCTAAGGACTGCCATGCTTAAAGGGGAACATTATCAGCAGACCTATGTAAGCGTCAATATATACCTTGATGGTGCAGAAAAAAGACCATCTATTTTTTTAACCGATTTCCGAACTCTAAATGGGTGAATTTTGGCGAATTAAACGCCTTTCTGTTCATCGCGCTGGAGGCGATGACGTCAGAATGTGACGTCGCCGAGGTAACACACCCACCATTTTCATTTTCATCACATTACAAACACCGAGTCACAGGTCTGTTATTTTCCGTTTTTTTACTATTTTTTGGAACCTTGTAGACATCATGCCTCGTCGGTGTGTTGTCGGAGGGTGTAACAACACTAACAGGGAGGGATTCAAGTTGCACCACTGGCACGAAGATGCGAAAGTGGCAGGAAATCTGCCGCCAGACCCCCATTGAATGTGCCGGAGTGTCTCCACATTTTACCGGCGATGCTAAGACAGACATGGCACAGAGATGTCTGGATAACCTGCAGATGCATTTGCAACGATAGTCAACGAAATCACAAAGGTGAGTTTTGTTGATGTTGACTGCCAGCTAATCGATGCTAACATGCTATGCTAATCGATGCTAACATGCTATTTACCGGCGGTGCTAAAGCAGACATGGCACAGAGATGTATGGATAACCTGCAAATGCATTTGCAACGATAGTCAACGAAATCAAAGGTGAGTTTTGTTGATGTTGACTGCCAGCTAATCGATGCTAACATGCTATGCTAATCGATGCTAACATGCTATTTACCGGCGGTGCTAAAGCAGACATGGTACAGAGATGTATGGATAACCTGTAGATGCATTTGCAACTATATTACGTTTCCTTCCACCCACATTTAATGCGAAAAAAACACTTACCAATCGACGGATTTAAGTTGCTCCAGTGTCAAAAGATGCGAAAGTCCTGATCGTTTGGTCCGCACATTTTACCGGCGATGCTAACGCAGCTATTCGGCCATGCTATGGCTATGAATTCGCTCTATAGCTTCAGTTTCTTCTTCAATACTTTCATACTCCAACCATCCGTTTCAATACATGCGTAATCTGTTGAATCGCTTAAATCGCTGAATTCTGAGTTTGAATCCGAGCTAATGTCGCTATATCTTGCTGTGGTATTCCCATTGTTTGTTTACATTGGCAGCACTGTGTGACGTCACAGGGAAATGGCCAGTGTCTTCGCAGAGAGCGAAAACAAGGCACTTTAAAGCTTTATTTAGGGATATTCCGAGACCGGAAAATTTTTGAAAAAAACTTCAAAAAACACAACAAGCCACTGGGAACTGATTTTTATTGGTTATAACCCTTTTGAAATTGTGATAATGTTCCCCTTTAAAGTTCCCAGTGGCTTATTTTATTTTTCAAATTTTTTCTCAAAATTTTACCCATCACGCAATATCCCGAAAAACTGCTTCTAAGGGCCTGATTTTCACCACCGGTATATCCACCCATCCATTATCCTGTGACGTCACAGCGAGAAACCACCGGAAACAAACATGGTGGCTAGCACAGAAAGGTATAGCGATAGCAGCTCGGATTCAGACTCGGATTTCAGCAGCGTAAGCGATTCAACAGATTACGCATGTATTGAAACTGATGGTTGGAGTGTGGAGGCAGGTAGCGAAAATGAAATTGAAGAAGAAACTGAAGCTATTGAGCCATATCGCTTTGAAACAGACAAAAACGACACGGCAGACAGCGACACAGGAGGAAGCGAGGACGAATTCGGCGATCGCCTTCTAACCAACGATTGGTATGTGGTTTTTTTGGCATTAAATGTGTGTCATGAGATAAATTGAATTAAGAGGACTTAAAGGAAACTAAATGAGCTCAAATATAGCTACAAATGAGACATAATGATGCAATATGTACATACAGCTAGCCTAAATAGCATGTTAGCATCGATTAGCTTGCAGTCTTGCCGTGACCAAATATGTGAAGTGAATTATATTTATACAGCGCTTTTCTCTAGTGACTCAAAGTGCTTTACATAGTGAAACCCAATATCTAAGTTACATTTAAACCAGTGTGGGTGACACTGGGAGCAGGTGGGTAAAGTGTCTTGCCCAAGGACACAACGGCAGTAACTAGGATGGCGGAAACGGGAATCGAACCTGCAACCCTCAAGTTGCTAGCACGGCCACTCTACCAACCGAGCTATACCGCCCCACCGTCTGATTAGCACACTCCACACAAGTCAATAACATCAACAAAACTCACCTTTGTGCATTCATGCACAACGTTATAAGTTTGGTCGACAAAATGAGACAGAAAAAGAAGTGGCATAAATCACGTCTTAGCCAAGACATCCAGACATCCAGGGGGTTTACCTCGCTCGTCTGCGGGAACAGACTGCCGTCATCGCTTGCCGTGCTCCGTCGTCCCTGAATAGCTCACGCACTCCGGCAGATTCAGTGGTGGTCTACTTTCCAATATTGTAGATTTCTTTGACTTTATCGTTGGAAATGCATCTGCTCTGAGTGTCGCAGGATATCCACACATTCTTGCCATCTCCGTCGTAGCATAGCTGTCGTCGGTAAAGTGTGCGGAACAAACGAGGGAATTTCGCATCTTTTGGCCACTTGTGCAACTTGAATCCGTCTCTATTTGTGTTGTTACACCCTCCGACAAGGCATGATGTCTCCAAGGTACGGGAAAACAGTCGAAAGAATGGAAAATAACAGAGCTGATTTGACTTGGTGTGTGTAATGTGTTTGAGAAAATGGCTTCACGTTGTGACGTCACGGGTGAAAGGTCATCGCTCCGACAGGCTATCAATTGAAAGGCGTTTAAATTGTCAAATTCACCCTTTTAGAGTTCGGAAATCGGTTAAAAAAACATATGGTCTTTTTTTCTGCAACATCAAGGTATATATTGACGCTTACATAGGCTTGATGATAATGTTCCCCTTTAAAAGTCACATTTTTCAACTGGTGAGGTTGATGAAAATAATGGCTGTGCAAAAAAACCCATCAACAATCTGAAATATGGCTTTCTTGGCGCCTGATCTCTGCAAAACACCAACTTTTCCTCTCGTCTTTCCAGAGGTCGCCATTCTTGAGAGGTCCGCAGCCTGCCGTCTTCAAGCTGCCGTCTACCATGACGACATTACAAGCTGCACGGTGAGCCGCAGGGGCGTCACGGACATCGTTACACTTGGCGTTGCCGCCATCTTGAAGCATCCCGTCATGCATCTGGAGGTGAAGGTTGCCCTCAACTTCATCGTGTCCTACTTGTACAACAAGCTGCCTCGTCGTCGAGCCGACCTCTTCGGAGAGGAACTGGAGAAGATCCTGGTGTCTCGCTTTGAGGGTCACTGGTACCCGGAGGACCCCCTTCGAGGTTCCGCCTTCCGCTGCCTCCACCTGGGTGCCCCCCGGGACCCGGTGGTGGAGTTGGCCGCAAAGAGAAGCGGCCTGGACACCGATGAAGTGCGCGCCAACGTCCCTGAGGAACTCAGCGTGTGGATCGACCCGTTTGAGGTGTCCTACCAGATCGGAGAGAACGGGGGGGTGAAGGTGCTCTACCTGGAGGACCTCAGCGGCGATGCAGCACGGCCTGAGGGGTTGACAAGCGACGCTAAAGGAGACGCCGACATAGAAGAGACAAAGAATCAGGGCTTCAATCCAGACGCTCAGGTATTTATTCCCATTGGAAAGCAGTCATCTCCTTCAATGATGTCGTCGCTCTCCAGCTCGCCCACTCCGCCCAGCACTCACCCCTGCCCGGGGCTCTTTGGCTCGCCTTCCGCCCACTCCTCCAACACCTCCACCCCTTCTCCGCCCTACGCCGCACCTCAGCAGCCCGCTTTGCGTCCTCAACCCATCACCTTTACCACGGCCGCCTTCGCCGCCACCAAATTCGGCTCCACCAAGATGAAGAAAAGCGGCCCGGCGGCAGTGCCGCCCGCCCCCGCCGCCCACTCTCCCACCGCCACCTTGGCTCCGGAGCTGCTCAAGCACAAGCCGCTGTCTCTGTCCATGCACTCGCTCGGGGGTCCCGTCCCCAGCCAGCTGTCCCCCAACGCCAAAGAGTTTGTCTACTCCCCCGGTCCTCTCTACTTTGACGCCGAGGCCTCTTTTGACCCTTTCGCCAGCCCACCGCCACCATCCCAAAGTATGAACATCATGGGCGCCAACGGCGAGATCTCCTACATGGAGAAGCCGCCGTTTGTGGAGGCTTTAGGAAGCTACAAGCTGCAGTATCCCAGCCGGGCCTTCCAGCCTGTGGTGCTGGCCAACTGAGCATCCACTCCTTCCAAAACTGAACTTTCTACAAGGTTCCGGTCCCATTCTGGGTCCTGAAGGGGTTTTCGCTGTTAGTCACGAAGGTTGTGCTCTGGAAGAAAAGAGCTCTGCAGCCTGCCGGGTTGTTTCTAGAAAGGGACAACTTCCAATAATTCATCCCTCGGGGGGGCTGCAGGAAGCCAAGGCTTTCTTTGCATTTGAAGTAGCCGGCACTCGCGTCTGGATACCTGCAAGTAGCCGGCACTCGCGTCTGGATACCTGCAAGTAGCCGGCACTCGCGCCTGGATACCTGCAGTGGTGTGCGCTCACAGCCAAAACAGACTCATCCCGTCGTCTTTGCAGGAGAGCAAGGGGGGTTGAGTATGTGGGGCTCAGAAACGGGTGTCAAACTCAAACCCAGGGTCCAAATCTGGCCTGCCACATGAATTAAAGTGGCCTGCCGCATTACTTAATATAGCTGGCCGCCTCATTTCATTCGGCCTGTTGCATTATTTAAAATGGCCTGCCGCATGCAGCGCTATTTAAAAGGCATCATTGATGTGGCCCCTTGGCAATATCTGCATTATTTCATATAGCTGACCTACCGCATTATTTTGTGGTAAGCTGCTTTATTTAAAACTTTATTTTGTGGTGTACAGCATTATTTGAAAACATCCAGCTGCTTCTTTCTTGGCATTATTTAAAGTGGTCCGCCGCATTATTTCATATAGCTGGTCGCGTTATTTCATGTGGCCTGCTGCGTTATTTAATTCGGCCTGCCCCATTATTTCATGTAGCTGGCCATTTCAATTTATGTGGCCCACTGCATCATTTTGTGGTACCTTGCATCATTATATGTGGCCCTACGCATTATTTAATACAGCAGGTCGCTTCATTTTTATGTGACCTGCAAAAAAAAAAAAAGTCTGGCTATGTTATGTCACGCGCAAACAAGCAAAGCCAGTTGGAAAGAAAAGAGAGTTCCTATGCAAGTTGTGTAATGATGCCCTGTTACATGTGTAACGATGCCCTGTTACATGTGCAACGATGCCCTGTTACATGTGCAACGATGCACTGTTACATGTGCAACGATGCACTGTTACACGTGCAACGATGCACTGTTACATGTGCAACGGTGCACTGTTACATGTGCAACGGTGCACTGTTACATGTGCAACGGTGCCCTGTTACATGTGCAACGATGCCCTGTTACATGTGCAACGATGCCCTGTTACATGTGCAACGATGCCCTGTTACATGTGCAACGATGCCCTGTTACATGTGCAACGATGCCCTGTTACATGTGCAACGATGCACTGTTACATGTGCAACGATGCACTGTTACATGTGCAACGGTGCACTGTTACATGTGCAACGGTGCACTGTTACATGCGCAACGGTGCACTGTTACATGCGCAACGGTGCACTGTTACATGCGCAACGGTGCACTGTTACATGCGCAACGGTGCACTGTTACATGCGCAACGGTGCACTGTTACATGCGCAACGGTGCACTGTTACATGCGCAACGGTGCACTGTTACATGCGCAACGGTGCACTGTTACATGCGCAACGGTGCACTGTTACATGCGCAACGGTGCACTGTTACATGCGCAACGGTGCACCGTTACATGCGCAACGGTGCACCGTTACATGCGCAACGGTGCACTGTTACATGTGGCCCTCTAAGGGCCGCCGTGATTGCCACATTGACACACCTGCTGGCTGACCTTCTCACCTGTCAGCGAGAGGCTGGCGTCTATTTTGACTTTGAGGGCGACTTTTTTTTTTTTTTTTAAAGCGGTGATTTCAAGCGGCGTTGACGGCAGAGACCACGCCCACTTATCCTCCTGTCAGTGTTTGATATGCTGAGTCCTTCAGGTCTAATCTGCTCAGCATCGCTCCCCGTATCGCACTTTATATCAAACTATGCTCATTTTACTCCTGAAACTGAAATGATGTTTGACAACACTTCTTTTTCTACCCTCCCTTCCCATGTTGTGCCACCCTCTCATGCTGTGCCACCCTTCATTTTGTACCACCCTCCTATGCTGTGTCACCTGCCACCCTCCTATGCTGTGCCACCTGCCACCCTCCTATGTTTTGTTACCCTCCTATGTTGTGCCACATGCCACCCTCATGTTGTGCCACCTGCCACCCTCCTATGTTGTTACCCTCCTATGTTGTGCCACCTGCCACCCTCCTATGTTGTGTTACTCTTCTGTTTTATGCTACCCTCCTATGTTGTGCCACCTGCCACCCTCCTATGTTGTGTTACCCTCCCATATTATGCTACCCTCCTATGTTGTGCCACCTGCCACCCTCCTGTGTTGTGCCACCCTCCTATGGTGATGTTGTGCCACCTGCCACCCTCCTGTGTTGTGCCACACTCCTATATTATGCTACCCTCCTATGTTGTGCCACCTTCGACCCTCCTATGTTGTGCCACGTGCCACCCTCTTATGCTGTGTCACCTGCCACCCTCCTATGCTTTGCCACCTTTGTATTTTGTGCTACCTGCCACCCTCCTAGGTTGTGCCACCTTCCTATGCTGTGCAACCCTCCAATGTTGTGCCACCTGCCACCCTCTTATGCTGTGCCACCTGCCTATGCCGTGCCACCCTCCTATGTTGTGCCACCTCCCTAATTTGTGCCACCTGCCACCCTCTTATGTTGTGCCACCCTCCTATGTTGTGCCACCTCCCTAATTTGTGCCACCTGCCACCCTCTTATGTTGTGCCACCCTCCTATGTTGTGCCACCTCCCTAATTTGTGCCACCTGCCACCCTCCTATGTTGTGCCACCTCCCTATTTTTTGCCACCCTCCTGTGTTGTGCAACCTGCCACCCTCCTATGTTGTGCCACCTGCCACCCTCCTATGTTGTGCCACCTGCCACCCTCCTTTGTTTTGCCACCCTCCTATGCCGTGCCACCTGCCTATTTTGTGCCACCCCCCTTTGTTTTGCCACCTGCCACCCTCCTATGCCGTGCCGCCTGCCACTCTGTTGTGTGCCACCCTCCTTTGTTGTGCCACCTGCCACCCTCCTATGCCGTGCTACCCTCCTGTGCTTTGCCAGGCGTGGAAAGTTTCTTAATGAATGATTGACCTTTGTACCCGACGCCCCCACCCCCACACCTTTATGTATTAGGATTGTGAGGAAAATGTTTTGTTCTTTGATCAAATCCATATTTGTTTTTTTCCCCAAAATCAACTGTTAAATATATCCTGTAAATACCACACAGACATATATATATATATCATGTACATACCACAAATCAACTGATGTATAATGTAAATAGCACTATAATATATATATATATATATATATATATATATATATATATATATATATATATATATATATATATATCATGTAAATACAAAAGTGACTATGTTGAGATTGATTGTCACAGGTGAATATGCAAAGACGCGTACTGTACTTGCTACTGTACATCATCAGCTCTGAATCCATATAGATTGATATCACTTCCTGTCAACTTTTTCTGTTGACTTGATGGCTGGAAGGAAGAAGGTGACTGAGTAGAAGTGGTCTACCTCTCATCACGTGGGTCAGGTGTAGTGGCCTGCATGGGCCAGGTGGGGATTCGAACCCGCACACCAGACACGTGTGAGTGCATCCTCTCGTTTTGTATTCTGATGTCCTTTTTGCTTAAATGCCACCTTTTATTTTGCACTTTGGAATATTTCATAGTTGTAAAATACCTTTATTTTCTATGTGAACATAAGAAAAAGATGTCTAGAATGTTCCTTCTCCCCTATTTGCTACAGTGGGAGTCCCCTCTTCTGCCGCCAGGGGGCGCTTTCTTACTGTATCCCATTTCTTTTGTAAGTTTCTAATAAAAACAAGCAGTAGCATGGAAAATACCTGCTTGTCACCTGCTGGTCGTTCTTGTGTGGGCGGGGCCTCTGGGGGTGGGTGGGGCTTCAGGGACTGGAATGAGACATTGTTTGGGTTGCAGATCAATAATAAGGACTTTGATAGTCACTGACCTCATTTTACGCCAAAAAAACAAAAAAAACTCAGCTCGGTCGCCAAAGTTTGCAATTCACAACGACATGCTCTGTAATAAAAAAGAGATTTAAAAATAGTAAAAATAAAATATTCAATGGTAGTGCTGAACTGCTCACCCCCAAATCCTCCACACGACACCTCCGCTCCAAACAGGCTAACCTCCTCCAACTTCCACGGACAAAGCTACGAACTATGGGAGACCGGGCTTTCTGCTCCGCTGCTCCCAGTATGTGGAACGCTCTCCCTGACCACCTGAAGGCACCTCAGACTGTGGATGCTTTTAAAAAAGGCTTTAAAACCCATCTTAAAGAAAAAAAAAAGCCTTTTCATAGACATGCATGCTGGTTTTAGCTATTGGGCTGCTTCTAGTTTTATATTTTATTTATTTTTACTATTTTTTTACACTGTGGCACTTTGAGGTTGTTTGCTCAACGTAAAGTGCTTTTTTTTACAAATAAAATCCATTATTATTATTAGTAAGAACTATTTTTGCAGTTCAGTTGCCAGAATGTACAGCAAAAATAAGATTTCTCACATTTAGCTCATGTTCATCACATTTAAATTGAAATGAAATCTTCAATCTATATCTAAAAGATTCCTGAGCGCGGCCACCGCTGCTGCTCACTGCTCCCCTCGGCATGGGTCAAATGCGGAGAGTAATTTTACTGCACCCAGTGTGTGTGTGTGTGTGTGTGTGTGAGACTATCAGTGGTACTTGAACTTTAAATGTTAAATCTGAATCTAAATGTTAAATTTAAATCCATCTTCCGCTTAGCCGACGTTGGGTCGCGGGGGCAGCAGCCTAAGCAGAGCAGCTCGGACTTCTCTCTCTCCCCAGCCACTTGGACCAGATCCTCCCAGGTGATCCCGAGGTGTCCTGGGTCTTCCTCCTGGCCTCCTACATGCCAGCCTAACCTATATGTTGAATAAGTATATACATGGTGAATTTAAAATGTAAATGTCAATCTTGCATCTAAATGTGAGCGCGTCATTCTACATCTAAATGTTGAAATCAAGCAATGTTGAATCTAAAAATGAGCGCTTAATGTTGAATCTAAATGTCATGATCCACGTCTTGGATCATGACATATTCTGGTTCTGTTTTGTTATCACCCTGTTTCGTATTCAGCTCCCACGCTGGTTTGGTTGGTTTTTCCTCTAGTGCCTTTGTGCCGGTACTTCTGGTATTAGTTTGTTTTTGTAGTGTGTATTTAAATGATCATTCCTACCTTCACGCTGTGTTTCATCACCACGATGCCACCCAAACGTCACAGAAGAGTCCAAGAAAGAATGGCAAAAGAAGGCAGGCTTATATGAGGAGATAACTAATCAACGGCAGGTGCGTGTGATCAAACGGAGGGCAGGTGACACAAATGCGTTGCTAAGGAAACAGAAACAAAACAGGAAGTGCCACCGGGAACTAAGGGAGCCAAATACAAAACAGGGTGATAACAAAACAGAACCAAAACCGGAATATGACATGATTCAAGATGTGGATCATGACACAAAATCTTAAATCTATATCTTGAATCTAAATGTGACCGCTAAATGTTGAATCTGAACCTAAATGTTCAATCGAAATGATTAGCTAACTCTAAACCTAAATGTAAATCTAAATGGTAAAAGTATATCATATATGTGAGCACTTTGTCTAAATGTAAACCTTCAAATGATCTTGAATCTAAATGTTAAATCTAAATATAAATTTAAATGTAAATCTAAACCTTAAATGAATATCTTAAATCTAAATGGGAAATCTAAACCGAAAAGTAAATTTTAAATGGGAACGTTAAGCTAAATGTTCAATCTATATAGCGCTTTTCTCTAGTGCCTCAAAGTGCTTTACATAGTGAAACCCAATATCTAAGTTACATTTAAAGCAGTGTGGGTGGCACTGGGAGCAGGTGGGTCAAGTGTCTTGCCCAAGGACACAACGGCAGTGACTAGGATGGCGGAAGCTGGAATCGAACCTGCAACCCTCAAGTTGCTGACACGGCCGCTCTACCAACCGAGCTATACGGGTTATGCGTGTACGGGTAAGGGCACGTGTATGGATATGGGCACGGGTAAGGGCACGGGTAAGGGCACATGTATGGATATGGGCACGGGTACTTGCAGGTGTATGGATAGGGTTACGTGTACGGGCATGGCTAAGGGCACGTGTACGGCCACGTGTAAGGGCACGGATACGGGCACGTATGGATATGGGCACGGGCAAGTGCACGCGTATGGATAGGGGCACGTGTACGGCCACGTGTAAGGGCACGGATACGGGCACGTACGGATATGGGCACGGGCAAGTGCACGGGCACAGGTAAGGGCACGTGTATGTGTACAGGCACGGCTACTGGCATGTGTACGGGCATAGCTAGGGCAGTGGTTCTCAAACTTTGTTTGTCATCCCCCACTTTGGACAAGGGGGAGTTTTCAAGCCCCACCTGCCCCCATCGCCACAACAGAACGCTAACGCCAAGCTTAACATTTTCAAATGTATTGAACATCAAGTAACATTCAAGTCAGGGTTTCCCACACATTCATTTATTTGTGGCGGCTCGCCACGAAAGAATTACGGCCGCCACAAATAAAAAATTAATAAAAAATTGGGCTTTTGACTCGCTTGAGCGCTCATAAAAGCAATGGGACTCTGTCTGTGAATGGAGCTTGTAGTTACATTTTATATAAATATGTAAATATTATATAAATATGCATACAAATATGTACATAAAGTGTTGTAATTATATTCCAACTCCGCATTCTTCTTGGTCATTGCCGCCGCAAGAATATAATAATAAAACATTTTTTTTAAGTGAAATTCCCTCCCGTTCCTCGCGCCCCACCTGTCGTGTCTCTATTCCCCACAGGTGGGGCCCGCCCCACACTTTGAGAAACGCTGAGCTAGGGGAACGTGTATGTGCACGGATAGGGGCATGGCTACGGGCACGTGTAAGGGTATGTGTACGGGTAAGGGTACGAACACGTGTATGGGTAGGGGCGTGTATGGGTAGGGGCACGGATACGGGCACGTGTATGGGTAGGGTCACGGATACGGGCACGTGTATGGGTATGTGTACGGGTAAGGGTACGAACACGTGTATGGGTAGGAGCGTGTATGGGTAGGGGCACGGATACGAGCACATGGATATGAGCACGGATACGGGCACGTGTATGGGTAGGGTCACGGATACGGGCACGTATGGATATGGGCACGTGAATGTGTACGGGCACGGCTACTGGCACGTGTATGTGTACGGGTAGGGGTATCCACTGCGCCACGCCATCCATCCTCGTCATTGCCGTTGTGTCAATCAATCAATCAATCAATCAATGTTTATTTATATAGCCCCAAATCACAAATGTCTCAAAGGACTGCACAAATCATTACGACTACAACATCCTCGGAAGAACCCACAAAAGGGCAAGGAAAACTCACACCCAGTGGGCAGGGAGAATTCACATTCAGTGGGACGCCAGCGACAATGCTGACTATGAGAAACCTTGGAGAGGACCTCAGATGTGGGCAACCCCCCCCCCTCTAGGGGACCGAAAGCAATGGATGTCGAGCGGGTCTAACATGATACTGTGAAAGTTCAATCCATAGTGGCTCCAAGACAGCAGTGAGAGTCCCGTCCACAGGAAACCATCTCAAGCGGATCAGCAGTGTAGAGATGTCCCCAACCGATACAGGCGAGCGGTCCATCCTGGGTCCCGACGAGCGGTCCATCCTGGGTCTCGACTCTGGACAGTCAGTACTTCATCCATGGTCATCGGACCGGACCCCCTCCACAAGGGAGGGGGGGACATAGGAGAAAGAAAAGAAGCGGCAGATCAACTGGTCTAAAAAGGAGGTCTATTTAAAGGCTAGAGTATACAGATGAGTTTTAAGATGAGACTTAAATGCTTCTACTGAGGTAGCATCTCGAACTGTTACCGGGAGGGCATTCCAGAGTACTGGAGCCCGAACGGAAAACGCTCTATAGCCCGCAGACTTTTTTTGAGCTCTAGGAATCACTAATAAGCCGGAGTCTTTTGAACGCAGATTTCTTGCCGGGACATATGGTACAATACAATCGGCAAGATAGGCTGGAGCTAGACCGTGTAGTATTTTATACTTGTCCTTGGGCAAGACACTTTACCCACCTGCTCCCAGTGCCACCCACACTGGTTTAAATGTAAAAATTAGATATTGGGTTTCACTCTGTAAAGCGCTTTGAGTCACTAGAGAAAAAGCGCTATATAAATATAATTCACTT
This sequence comes from Nerophis ophidion, assembly GCF_033978795.1. Lineage (NCBI taxonomy): Eukaryota > Metazoa > Chordata > Actinopteri > Syngnathiformes > Syngnathidae > Nerophis > Nerophis ophidion. Next base: position 39,608,140 of record NC_084633.1, on the reverse strand, counting down.
CACTTGTTTTGGAACGTCTTGACAAGCCAAATTTTCTTGTTCTATTGGCCGATAATTTTGCTTAGTTCAAACAAAAAAAACAACTAATTTTTCCATGGGGCGGTATAGCTCAGTTGGTAGAGTGGCCGTGCCAGCAACTTGAGGGTTGCAGGTTCAATTCCCACTTACGCCATCCTAGTCACTGACGTTGTGTCCTTGGGCAAGACACTTGACCCACCTGCTCCCAGTGTCACCCACACTGGTTTGAATGTAAAAATTAGATATTGGGTTTCACTCTGTAAATCGCTTTGAGTCACTAGAGAAAAAGCGCTATATAAATATAATTCACTTCACTTCACTACGGGCCATGCCAGCTTCCATGTTGGAAAGTCCACCTGGTGATGCGTCCAAGTGAGGCCACTAAAACTTTGCTCATCCATTATTCAAAGATCAAAACTCTCAGGAGCACATTATTACTGCACCTTTCATCACTCTCTCTCTCTCTCTGTGTGTGTGTGTGTGTGTGTGTGTGTGTGTGTGCGCGCGCGCGCTCACAGTATTTCAACAGTAACATGTCAGGACTTTAACATGCATGGCTGCTTTCTTCATCCTCATCATCCATCGCCATCCATCTTGTTTTCCTCCCTCCCCTTTCTGGACACTCCATCCTTTCTTGTCTTTGCCACAGCCTCTCCCTTTTCTTCTCTCTCACACACACACACACACACACACACACACTTTGAAGCTGCTGCTGTTACGCAACACTGCTCCCGTGTGTGTGTGTGTGTGTGTGTGTGTGTGTGTGTGTGTGTCATCATTACGCAACATCTCTTGCCTGCCTGGAATACTGATGATCAGCAGAGAGGGAGAAGCCTGCAGCATCCCAACAAAAACACCGTGTGTGTGTGTTGGAAAAGTATCTTCCATATGAGGAGGTGTGAATAAGTGCTGACATAAATCAATAAGATTGCATCTAAAAGACAATGTCTCATTTGCAACAAATAAAAAAATGAGGGAAAAGTCTTTTTCTCTTATATAAAACGAGGGGAAATTTCTCATTATTTCTGTTTCCGTAATATTGCTATATTTTCTTGTGAAATTATGACTTTACTGCAAAATGATGACATTCGTCATTTTTATCACAATACTGCGCTTTTTGTTCTTGTAAAATAGTGACTTTTTTTTGGGAGTAATTGTCATTTTGCCAAGTAAAATTCCATCCATCCATCCATTTCTACCGCGTATTCCCTTCGGGGGCGCTGGAGCCTACCTCAGCTACAATCGGCGGGCCAAAATGTAAAGTTTTCTTATAAAATTGTGACTTTCTTGGAGTAAAATGACGACTTTTCATGCAATTGCCAAAATGTTCAGCTTTTCTTGTATAAGTGCGACTGTTACTGGATAAAGAATTCCAACTTTAATAATAACATTGCACAAATGTTCACTTTTTCTTGTCAAATGCTAACTCGCGTTGGGTAAAATGAGGACTTTTATTATAATACTGCCAACATTTTAAAGTTTTCTTGTTACATTGTTCACAACAAGCTTTTTTTTTTTTTTATATTTAGCACCTACTCAGTGGCCTAGTGGTTGGAGTGTCCGCCCTGAGATGGGTAGGTTGTGAGTTCAACCCCCGGCCGAGTCATACCAAAGACTATAAAAATGGGAGCCATTACCTCCCTGCTTGGCACTCAGCATCAAGGCTTGGAATTGGGGGTTAAATCACCATAAATGATTCCCGGGCGTGACCACCGCTGCTGCTCACTGCTCCCCTCACCTGAACAAGAGGTGAACAAGGGGACGGGTCAAATGCAGAGGACAAATTTCACCACTAGTCTGTGTGTGTGTGACAATCATTGCTACTTTAACTTTAATTTGCATAGTATGTCCATCCATCCATCCATTTTCAACCCGTTGTCCTTTTCGGATGTCCCTAGAACAGGGGTCAGCAACCCAAAATGTTGAAAGACCCATATTGGACCAAAAATACCAAAACAAATCTGTCTGGAGCCGCAAAAAATTAAAAGCCATTTTACATACAGATAGTGTGTCATGAGATCCATCCATCCATCATCTTCCGCTTATCCGAGGTCGGGTCGCGGGGGCAGCAGCCTAAGCAGGGAAGCCCAGACTTCCCTCTCCCCAGCCACTTCGTCTAGCTCTTCCCGGGGGATCCCGAGGCGTTCCCAGGCCAGCCGGGAGACATAGTCTTCCCAACGTGTCCTGGGTCTTCCCCGTGGCCTCCTACCAGCTGGACGTGCCCTAAACACCTCCCTAGGGAGGCGTTCGGGTGGCATCCTGACCAGATGCCCGAACCACCTCATCTGGCTCCTCTCGATGTGAAGGAGCAGCGACTTTACTTTGAGTTCCTCCCGGATGGCAGAGCTTCTCACCCTATCTCTAAGGGAGAGACCCGCCACACGGCGGAGGAAACTCATTTCGGCCGCTTGTACCCGTGATCTTATCCTTTCGGTCATGACCCAAAGCTCATGGCCATAGGTGAGGATGGGAACGTAGATCGACCGGTAAATTGAGAGCTTTGCCTTCCGGCTCAGCTCCTTCTTCACCACAACGGATCGATACAACGTCCGCATTACTGAAGACGCCGCACCGATCCGCCTGTCGATCTCACCATCCACTCTTCCCCCACTCGTGAACAAGACTCCTAGGTACTTGAACTCCTCCACTTGGGGCAGGGTCTCCTCCCCAACCCGGAGGTGGGACTCCACCCTTTTCCGGGCGAGAACCATGGACTGGTCGCTTCACACTCGGCTGCGAACCGATCCAGTGTCATGAGATATAAATTGAATTAAGAGGACTTAAAGGAAACTAAATGAGCTCAAATATAGCTACAAATGAGACATAATGATGCAATATGTACATATAGCTAGCCTAAATAGCATGTTAGCATCGATTAGCTTGCAGTCATGCAGTGACCAAATATGTCTGATTAGCATTCCACATAAGTCAATAACATCAACAAAACTCACCTTTGTGCATTCACGCACAACGTTAAAAGTTTGGTGGACAAAATGAGACAGAACAAGAAGTGGCATAAATCACGTCTTAGAAAGTCGGAGAAAGTTATACATGTAAACAAACTAGGGTGAGTTCAAGGACCGCCAAAATTAGTAGGACAAAACGGCGCTCGCAAAATACTGGAATCAGTGAAGCATGTTTAAAATAAACAGTGTGCTTTATAGCAATTAGGGAGGTTTGTGTCATGTTTGTCCTCCTACAGAACCAATTTAAACAAAAAATATGTTTTTTCCCCTTATTTCCATTTTTCATATATTTTTGCAAAAGCTCCAGAAAGCCACTAGGGCGGCGCTAAAGAGCCAAATGCGGCTCCAGAGCCGCGGGTTGCCGACCCCTGGCTTGCAGTCATGCAGTGACCAAATATGTTAGCAATCTCCACACAAGTCAATAACATCAACAAAACTCACCTTTGGGCATTCATGCACAACGTTAAAAGTTTGGTGGACAAAATGAGACAGAAAAAGAAGTGGCATAAAACACGTCTTAGAAAGTCGGAGAAAGTTATGCATGTAAACCAGGGTTATCCAAAGTGCGGCCTGGGGGCCATTTGCGGCCCGCAGGTGATTTTTTAACTGCCCCGCGTCACATTTTAAAAATACGATTGAAAATTTTTCAAAATGTAAAAAGTGATATAAAGGAGCAAACAGGTGAAATGTAACAAGAAAATGTTGCAATGTTTACTCTAATAACACAAAGCTGCCATGCAGGCTGTTTCTTTCTTTAAAAAAAAAAAAAAAGAATCAAAATCAATGTCATTAGGAATTATTGACCTATTCAAGGCTCCCATTATGTTATGTTAAAGTTTCTACTTTGACATATTTTTGGGGGAAAATGTTGCATATTTTGTGTTTGCCATATAAAAAACTGAGCTGTTTTTTTTAAAGAAGGGCCTAAAATGAACACACAAAAAACATAAACAACAATAAAACTTATAATTGACGGATAGATCTGAAGTTGATATCGAGATTATTGTGTTAAAAGTAAACAGGAAAAAAATATATAATTTATTTGTTTAGCACTTTAATGAGTACGACCCTTTTGGATCCCCAATCATTTTAGTGTGATTTGTTTTTAAGTGTCATTGCCCAAAAAATAATAATGAATTAAAATCAACGGTGTTATTAGTTATTGATTTTTTTAAGGCTCCAATTATTATATAATCTCAAATATTCGACTTAAAAAAAATATTGGGTGATATTGCATATTTTGTGTTTTTTTCCATCAAAAAACAGGGTTTTCTTTGACAAAAAGAGCATACAACTTAAATCTTTAAAATCATTATATCGACAGCTAGACAGAGATTTAAAACTTCCCATCCATCCATTTACTACCGCTTATTCCCTTTCGGGGTCGCGAGGGGTGCTGGCGCCTCTCTCAGCTACAATCGGGCGGAAGGCGGGGTACACTCTGGACAAGTCGCCACCTCATCGCAGGGCCAACACAGATAGACAGACAACATTCACACTCACATTCACACACTAGGGCCAATTAAAACTTGAATGATAATAAAGCTAAATAATACTGAATAATGACACATTTTTAATATTTTTTTGACCAAAAAAACATTTGTACATATATTGTATTGGTTGAAATAAAAAAAATGTCAAAATGGCCCCCGCTTGCTTTGATTTTTCAGTCTGTGGCCCTAAGTGGAAAAAGTTTGGACCCCCCTGATGTAAACAAACTAGGGTGAGTTCAAGGACCGCCAAAATGAGTAGGACAAAACGGCGCTCGCCAAACACTGGAATCAGTGAAGCATGTTTAATATAAACAATGTGCTTTATAGCAATTAGGGAGCTTTGTGTCATGTTTGTCCTCCCGAAGATAACAAATACAAACACAAGTCGCCTTTCTTGTATCTTCGTTTATTAGCTCTGCATGACACTCTGTACAGTACAACAACTATATGGCACCGATCGGGACAATAGAAAAAAACAAACACCCAACTAAAAAAAAAAAATAATCGTATTTGTAGAAAAGTAACGCAAAAAAACAAAAAAAAAACCCCGCCCGAAAGAGAAGAAAACATGGTAGAATACAGAAATATCTTTTCATCTTGTACACAATTGTTTGAGGGAACAAGAGAAGTGGAAGTGCGCTGGAACTTGTGGTTTGTGCACAAAAGCAGAGATGAGTCAAATGTTAATGAAGGTGACCTTGCAGGTGTGTTATTGCCAGGCTCACTGCTGGAAATATGGCGCAAACACTCCCTATTTTTTAGACTCCATCTTTATATTCCTCTTTTTAGACAAGTCCTCGTTCATCTTTATCATGTTCCCTTTTTTTTAGACTACTCCTAGATCATTTTTATATTCCTTTTTTGAGACTACTGCTTCATCTTTATATTCCTTTTTTAGACTACTCCCAGTTTATCTTTATATTCCTTTAAAACTACTCGTTGTTCATCTTTATATTCCTTTTTTTAGACTACTCCAAGTTCATCTTTATATTTCTCTTTTTAGACTACTACTTGTTCATCTTTATATTCCTTTTTTGAGACTACTTCATCTTTATATTACTTTAGACTACTCTTAGTTCATCTTCTTATTCCTTTTTTAAGACTACTCCTAGTTCATTTTTATATTCCTTTAAGACTACTTTATCTTTGTATTCCTTTTTTTAGACTACTCCTAGTTCATCTTTATGCTCCCTTTTTTAGACTACTTCTAGTTCATCTTTATGTTCCCTTTTTCTGACTACTTCTAGTTCATCTTTATGTTCCCCTTTTTTAGACTACTTCTAGTTCATCTTTATGTTCCCCTTTTTTTAGACTACTCCTAGTTCATCTTTATGTTCCCTTTTTCTGACTACTTCTAGTTCATCTTTATGTTCCCTTTTTTAGACTACTTCTAGTTCATCTTTATGTTCCCCTTTTTCTGACTACTTCTAGTTCATCTTTATGTTCCCCCTTTTTTAGACTACTCCTAGATCATTTTTATATTCCTTTTTTTAGGCTACTCCTTGTTCATCTTTATATTCCTTTTTATACTATTCCTAGATCGTTTTTATATTCCTTTTTTGAGACTACTGCTACATCTTTATATTCCTTTTTTAGACTACTCCCAGTTTATCTTTATATTCCTTTAAAACTACTCCTTGTTCATCTTTATATTCCTTTTATTAGACTGCTACTTGTTCATCTTTATATTCCTTTTTTGAGACTACTTCATCTTTATATTACTTTTCTTTAGACTACTCTTAGTTCATCTTCTTATTCCTTTTTTTTATCAGACTACTCCTAGTTCATCTTTATATTCCTTTTTTAGACTACTCCAAGTTCATCTTTATATTTCTCTTTTTAGACTCCTACTTATTCATCTTTATATTCCTTTTTTGAGACTACTTCATCTTTATATTAATTTTCTTTAGACTACTCTTAGTTCATCTTCTTATTCCTTTTTTAAGACTACTCCAAGTTCATTTTTATATTTCTTTAAGACTACTTCATCTTTGTATTCCTTTTTTTAGACTACTCCTAGTTCATGTTTATATTCCTTTAAGACTACTCCATCTTTATATTCCTTTTTTAGACTACTCCAAATTCATCTTTTTATTCCTCTTTTTAGACTACTTGTTCATCTTTATATTCCTTTTTTGAGACTACTTCATCTTTATATTACTTTTCTTTAGACTCTTCTTAGTTCATCTTCTTATCCCTTTTTTAGACTACTCCTAGCTCATCATATTCCTTTAAGACTACTCTTTCATCTTTATATTCCTTTTTTTAGACTACTCCTAGTTCATCTTTATATTCCTTTTTTTAGACTGCTTTTAGTTCATGTTTATACTTCTTTTAGACTACTCTTAGTTCATCTTCTTATCCCTTTTTTAGACTACTCCTAGTTCATCTTAATATTCCTTTTTTTAGACTATTCCTAGTTGTTTATATTCCTGCTCATCAAAGAGTGAATGTGGGCGAGCGTGTGAGGCGGCACTAATTACACTTGGTGTGTTGGAGTCCAGACCAGATTCAAAGTACAGCACCTTTCATGCGTCACGGTCAAAACTGGAAGCACAAACGACTTTGGGCACATTTTTATTTTTTTTTTAGTCTTTAAAGAAAAGGACAAGATTGCATCTTTACACACGCTATTGTGACTGCAGTAAAACAAGCACTATTGTGGTTATTTCTTATTGCCACCTGTATCGTCTCTTACCACACGGAGACCTCGGAGGACTGGAACAGTCTGGAAGCCAGGGCTGTCCCGACCACCACAAGTCACCAGGTCACATTGGACATATCTCTCGACATAATCGCTGAGAGTTTGAGTGATTGAAGTTAATGACCATGGACTGCACTTTGAAGTGTACACAGCACAGCATTTTTATGTATGACCCAATCCAAACATTTCCCACTTATGTGGTAAAAATAAATGAAAAACACAAAAAGTAGGGCTGGGCGATACGGCTGAAAACTATCACGATATCGATGATTATTGATATTATTGATGACTTATTGAAGCCCGCCAATAAATAGAGTATTATATGTTCGCCCGCCAGGTGGTAAATAGTAAAATAGAAGCTACTGAACACTTAACACAGTGTGTTCACACTTTCTCTTTTCACTCCATGCAGAGAATCCACAGCGAAACTGAAATACGGCACTACCCAAATTAGCAGTTGATACTGTTACCTGATTGGCTGTTAGTGTGTCCTTACCATTGCTTAGTGACACTTCCTGTTTGCTGCTCAACGCGAGCGACTTCATGCAACAAATCATAAATTCTTCCCACCCAAAAATATACAGTAAGTATATTTTTATATATATATATGGAATATTTTATCAGGTCCATTTTATACTGACAGATTGTTTTGTACCATGATAAAAAGTGATACAAATGTATCAACCCAGTCCTACTTTGAAGTGTTTTCAGCACTGAATTTACTAATATGACCTAACCCAAAACAGCCTTTCCCACTTATGGCGCAAATAAACTAACACAAAAAGTCAACACACATGGTCACACCTTACACAACCATGTGGATGTTATATCCCCAATACATAATACAAATGTACACCCATTGAAATCCCCTGCAATGCATGCTGGGAAGACTGCAAAACACTCTCCACGTGGATTGTGTTGAAAACATTTTAGCTGCTTGATATTTCTGGTGGATTACAAAACGTTAAGGACGTCGTCGCGGAAGTAAACAAAATAGAAGTCGAACTTACACATTTATTTAGCCCAATGCGAGTTAAGAAGTGTGGACTGGACAACCCTGCTCTGATGCTTTTACTCATTAAAAACAGGTAGCCAGTTTGGCAAGTCCTGCCAAGTGGACTTCTTCTATTATCTCGCCTCTGAAGTCCAACTGAGGTAAGTGAGAGCGTAGACCTTTATATACACACCAACTCATACACATCCTTCTGTGGAATCCCTGCTCGCTTCATTTGCACCCGCAATAAGAACCCAACATATTCTTCTACGTGACAATCAACAGTATTATTACAGCACTATTTGCCAAATAGAACAAATATCACCCTCCCCGTTTTGTCTTCAGATACCAGGATCTAAAGAGGATTACTTTATTTACAGAATGTGAAGCCAAAGCCCCTACAGACTCTGGCGCCCTCTACTTGCAAAGTGCAGTAAAACAAACACCCCTCTACTTGCAAAGTGCAGTAAAACAAACACCCCTCTACTTGCAGAGTGCAGTAAAACAAACACCCCTCTACTTGCAGAGTGCAGTAAAACAAACACCCACTACTTGCAGAGTGCAGTAAAACAAACACCCCTCTACTTGCAGAGTGCAGTAAAACAAACACTCACTACTTGCAGAGTGCAGTAAAACAAACACTCACTACTTGCAGAGTGCAGTAAAACAAACACCCACTACTTGCAGAGTGCAGTAAAACAAACACCCCACTACTTGCAGAGTGCAGTAAAACAAACACCCACTACTTGCAAAGTGCAGTAAAACAAACACCCCACTACTCGCAGAGTGCAGTAAAACAAACACCCACTACTTGCAGAGTGCAGTAAAAAAAACACCCCACTACTTGCAGAGTGCAGTAAAACAAACACCCACTACTTGCAGAGTGCAGTAAAACAAACACCCCACTACTCGCATATCATCACTCCGTAGCCTGCATTTAATTACTAACTGGTGATGTTTTTAAAATCTTCCGTGCGGCTCTCCTTCATGCACCTTTTCTAACAACCTCCAAGAGAAAGTGCAACAATGGAGAAGACTATACAAATATAGTGTGTGTGTTACTTGGAGAGGACTATACAAATGTGTGTGTGTGTTACTTGAAGGAGCAACTAAGCGGACTGTCCACTCCTCACGGCTTCCTTGGGTCTCTGACTTCCACTCCTTTTTTGTCCCGCCTCTACACAAAAGGACAGGTGTAGCACAGGGACAGGTAGATACTATTCTTGTCCTGCCTCTACACAAAAGGACAGGTGTGGCACAGGGACAGGTAGATACTGGGGGCACGCATGCTTTGGTCCACTACAGGAAGTGCTATGCCGTGATTTCCAAAATAAAAACAACAACAATGGAATCAGCTTGCCGTATTTCCTGGCTTTCTTGAAGAGCGTTCGCGTCCACAGGAGCGTGGTGGCCTTCCTCGCGGTGAGGGAGCCAGGCGCTCTCCACACGCTTCTATGCCCCGCCCCTCCCCTCGTGCGTCCAACCGCTACGACGCCAGGTTCGGACCCTGCGACCGGAGCTCCACACGGTGACCGCAGGTCAGCAAGAGTGCAAATTTGTCGATTTCCCTTGTGTGGTTTTTTTTTCCCATGTCTGTGTTGGATTCTGCGGGCTCGGAAGTTTTAGCGAGACTTGTCTTACAGCGGGCCGTACTTGGCCTGGTAGCGGGCCAGGATGTTGGTGCAGCGGCCGCAGTCTTTGCGCAGCTCGCCCACTTGCTTCCGCAGCGCCGCGTTCTCCCGCTCCAGGAAGGAGGCGCGCACCGTGATCTGGTTCTCCTTCAGGCGCCGGGCGTCGCGGGACCGTTTGGCGGCCACGTTGTTCTTCTTCCTCCTCGACCAGTATTTGTCGTCCTGAGCAAAAAGAGAAAGATGCTTATGGTTTTATTGCGCCGAGCCATCCACCGATTGTACGGAAAAATGGACCGTATTTTTGGGATTATAAATCGCTCCGGAGTATAAATCGCATCGGTTGAAAATGCATAATAAAGAAGGAAAAAAACATATATAAGTCGCACTGGAGTATAAGTCGCATTTTTGGGGGAAATTTATTTGATGAAATCCAACACCAAGAATAGACATTTGAAAGGCAATTTAAAATAAATAAAGAATAGTGAACAACAGGCTGAATAAGTGTACGTTATATGAGGCATAAATAACCAACTGCTATGTTAACCTAACATATTATGGTAAGAGTCATTCAAATAACTATAACATATAGAACATGCTATACCTTTACCAAACTATCTCTCACTCCTAATCCATAAATCCCATGAAATCTTCTTCCTCGATGTCGCTTCTAAACAACTCTGCCAATTCCAAAGGTATGCGCCGCTTCCTCGTGTCCTTTTCTGCTGCATACCGTATTTCCTTGAATTACCGCCAGGTATATAGTATGCGCCTGCCTAGAATTACTGGCGGGTCAAACTCGTTTCGCAAAATATTTTTTTTATTAGCGCATGTCTAGAATTTCCGCCGTGTCAAACTCGTTTCGCAAAATAATTAGCATATGCCTAGAATTTCCACTGGGTCAAACTCGTCACGTCACTAGTGACACTTCACCTGTCATCATTTTCAAAATGGAGGAGGCTGATTTCAATAATTTGAAAACGCATAAAGGGAAGAAGATTAAGAGCTATTCAGTAGGATTTAAGGTCCAAGCTATTGAATATGCTAAAAAGAACAGTAAGCAGCTATGTTTTATTAATATACCGTAGCTGCGTGTGTCAAATATGAGTCATTAAATGACTCCCGCCTCCTGGTGGTAGAGGGCGCTAGTGATCCTTCTTGCGACTACTCGGCTGTAGAAGAAGTGACAACAAGCAGCAAGAGTGAGCAGCGATCGTTTATTTTTTCCTCTCGCTTGCACTTTTAACATGGAGGATTACATATCTAAAATAAAACGGTTTTCTAAACTGTACTTTCAATCGAAGCAGGAGGTAATAAAGGAAGATCTCCATCGAGACAGAGAGACTTTTAAAACTGAAGAAAGATAAGCAAGACTTCTATAAACAAGTTATCGATGCTTTTGATCAGAAGGAGCTGCGCATGGACTTCATTTATAAGTAAAGATAAGACCATAATAACGTTTTTTTATTAAATGTGCTTTTCATGATGGGATCCTTACAGCACACTCAAATTTTTAAGCGCATGCCTAAATTTACCGGTTTTAAAATAATTAGCGCATGCTTGCCTTTACCGCATGCCTTTGGTAAACGCCGGAGTGAGAAGAGGTTTTAAATCAATTAGCGCCCCGGCGGCAATTCAAGGAAATACAGTATAGCATATAGCAGTTAACATTCCATGACCCACAATGCACTTCTGCCATTAGCCCTTCCCCGCCGAATTCTTATTGACGTGTATGTGACAATTGCTGACATTTTCTTTGTCTCTTCATACACTCCCCTACGGTAACAATACCCTCAGCAAATCAACTGCATTTGTTAAGTGTCTTAGCATCACTATCAAGTAGCATTATCACTGGAGGAAGGTGCCAAACATGTTACACACACGAGATGTATTATGGCAAATAATATAATTTCATATTTCGAGTGTAGAGGCAGGGATGTCAGGGTACCTTCTGTTCGTTGGGAACGAAGACTTTCTTGGCCTTCTTGATCATGGGCTGCGGCTTGAGCTCCTGGTCAGAGAACTTGTGTTTGCGTGGGTTGAACAACTCTCCGCCGGGCACGCTGGACAGGACCAGGTCTGTGGGGTCTGGCTGGAAGTTGACATCGACCTCAATGGCTTCCGGGTCAATGGGAGAGGGCGTGTTGCGCTCTACGGCGTGATAACCTGTGGGTACATCCAGGACATGATGGGTGTTGCAAACCGCTGCATTATTTCCTCACATTTCGGCTTCAAACATTCAATTGTTGTTTCTTCTCTGTCACAGACTACTTTGTTTTCTACTTTAACAAACCACATGGAAAATGACTCATTATCGTACCATAAACTTAACAAGATCATGTTATAAAGATAGTAATTAATCAATTAATCAATGTTTATTTATATAGCCCTAAATCACAAGTCTCTCAAAGGGGAAAACGAGAGTCCTTTTTTTTTTTTAAAGCCTGAAATCGGAATTTAATGAGAAGAAGCTGAACATTTTTACCTAATAATTATGAATGATATTGTTCGTCACGTTAGGGCCTTAATGGAAAAAGTTTAGACACCCCTCACCTAAAATATTAGAAGTTCTGGGAATACAAAATATTTAAAAAATATATATTAAAAAAACCTTAGTTAGTTACTTAATGACTTCAAAATAAAACAAACTTATGAATTAATTAATATGAAAAATTCCTACAACAATAATAAACACTGGTAAATGTGTAACTGAACATTAATATTCTCGCACAGGCAGAATTTCTGACATGCTAGGTTATGCAGTTAACCAATTGTATTATTATTAATATTATTATATTTGTACAATAAAAAAAAATTAGTAAAAATGTAAGAAAGAAATCAAAATGTAATAAGACAAAGCTGAGAAATTTGTACCTAAGAATTGATAATATTATAGTTAGTCACCTTAGGCCAAGGGTATCCAAAGTGCGGCCCGGGAGCCATTGCGGCCCGCAGGTAATTTTTTAACGGCCCCACGGCACATTTTAAAAATACGATTGAAACATTTTTCAACCGTAAAAAGTGATATAAAAGAGCAAACGGGTGAAATGTAACAAGAAAATGTTGTAATGTATACTCTAATAACAAAAAGCTGCCATGCAGGCTGTTTTTTCCTTTAAAAAATAATAATGAATCAAAATCAATGTCATTATGAATTATTGACCTATTCAAGGCTCCAATTAAGTCACGTTAAATTTTCCACTCTGACATATTTTTGGGGGAAAATGTTGCATATTTTGTGTTTGCCATATAAAAAAATTTATTTTTAAAGAAGGGCCTAAGATGAACAAACAAAAAACATAAACAACAATAAAACTTATAATTGACGGATAGATCCGACGTTGATCTCGGGATTATTGTGTTAAAAGTAAACAGCAAAAAAAATTTATAATTTATTTTCTAACACTTTAATGAGTAGGATCCTTTTGGATCCCCAATAATTTTAGTGTGATTTGTTTTAAAGTGTCATTGCTCAAAAAATAATAATAAATTAAAATCAATGGTGTTATGAGTTATTGACCTTTTTAATGCTTTAATTATTATATAATCTCAAATATTCCACTTAAAAAAATTATTGGGTGAAAATATTGCATATTTTGTGATTTTTCCATAAAAAAAACTTTTTTTTGTGACAAAAAGGGCATACGACTTAAATCTTTAAAATCATTATATTGACAGATAGACCTAATGTTGACCTACAGATTTGAAACTTGAATAATAATATAATATAATGCTGAATATCGACACATTTTTTAAATTTTTTTGACCAAAACCCTTTGGGGTCCCTGAGATCAAGCCTCAGTGGAGGCCCAAATTGATATTTTTTATAAATATATTGTATTGTTTTTTAAAATCAAAAATATCAAAATGGCCCCCACTTGCTTTGATTTATCAGAGTGCGGCCCTCAGTGAATAAAGTTTGGACACCCCTGCCTTATACCCTTAATGGAAAAAGTATAGACACCCTTGATCTAAAATCTCTGGGAATAAAAAAAAGTTTTAAAATGTATGAACACAACCTAGTTAGTTAGTTAATAATTAATAAAAAATTAAACTAACTTTTGAATGAATTAATTTGAAAAAATTACCACAAGGATAATAAAATGAACATTATTTTCACACAGGCAGAATTTTTGACACACGAGAGCAGGGGTAGGGAACCTATGGCTCTAGAGCCAGATGTGGCTCTTTTGATGACTGCATCTGCCTCTCGGATAAATCTGAGCTGACATTGCTTAACATAAGTAATGAATAATTCCACTTGCAATCACAGTGTTAAAAATAAAGTTCAAAATATAAAACGTTCTCATGCATTTTTATTCCATCCATCCGTTTTCTACCGCACCTGTTCAAGAAGTTGCGTAATGGTAAGAAGTTATTTATTTATTATTGGTTAGTGTGGGGCTTGTCCCTCTGGGGGTTCTTTAGACCACCAAGCACCGAAATGAGAGCCTGTTTCAGGGTTACAACATTGTTTAAGTTTTCAATAAGTCTCTCAGTTGCTTTCCAGCAATTGTATTTTTCTCTTTCGTTCTCGCTCGCGCTCTGGCTCCAGCCCCAACCCCGTCTCTCCTCCTGGCTGCTGCTTATAACAGAGCGACAGGTGATTAGATATAAAGGCCTAGGTGGACCATCTCGGCACCTGTCGCTGATTTCGAGGCCTGTCGTGGCACACCCCAGTTCGCTGCAGGCCCGCCGGCCACGCCCTCGCCGCAGTTAGCTTCAGAATAACAATGTTATTACAAAGAATAATAGACCTCTTATACACTAGAAATGTTGGTCTTACTTAAAAATGCACGCGTTTAATTGTTTTCAGTGTTAAAAAAAATATTATATGGCTCTTACGGAAATACATTTTGAAATATTTAGCTTTTTGGCTCTCTCAGCCAAAAAGGTTCCCGACCCCTGCACTAGGGTGTGCGGTTAAAAAATCGCGATATATTATAATATTCGTACAATGGAAAAAAAACAAGAATAAAAATGTAAGAAAAAAAAAGAAAATTTGGAACTAATAATTAATAATATTAACATACACAAAGTTTTGTCGTTAAATATATGTAATAAATTTGAACAAAATAGAAAAATATCAAAATGGGCCCCGCATATTTTGACTTTTCAGGATGCGGCCCTCGGTGGCAAAGGTTTGGACACTCCTGAAGTATGAGAAAATTACCAGGACTTTGTTGGTTGACGTCCTCTCCTTCTGCCGTCGCCTCCTCCTCTTCCTCCTCCTCCTCCTCTTCATCTTCCAACTTGGCGGGCAGCAGGGTGGTGACCGTCGCTGCCTCCTCGGGCTCCGGGGCGTCCGGCGAAGCCCCGGGAGCGGGCGGGGGAGAGGGAGACGTGGCGGCCTTCGGGGCGCTTTTACCTTTCCCGCCCGCCGTGGTCAGGGTCTTCTGTGGGTCCTCCTCCTCCTCCTCCAGGCTGACGGGGAGCCCGTTCTCCAACAGGAACTCGTCCAGGTCCATGTATTCCAGGTGGAAGGTCTCGCCGTCGTAAGGGATGGTCTTCTCCCAGATGGCCGGGGTCAGGGAGGCGGAGACCCCTCCGACGCCGGCCCCGCCTCTCGGGGCTCCGGCAGCGCTGCCAGCTCCGGCACCGCCCCCTTCCACATCCTCCACCGAGCCCAGCTTCTCCTTTTCCATCTCTAGAGGAAAAAGAACAGGGGTTCATTTGATGACATCCAGCGCCGATACCAGACCCTGTGCTCTGGTATCGCCTCTCAACTCCAAGTATGGATATTTGAGATGGTGTGCATCATTAACATTAACAGTATTGTCCATACTGTCCAGGCTATATTTACATATTGTCTACATGGAAGCTACATTGTGGATGGACTGTCTTGCCCAAAAGCTGGAATTGAACCAGGAACACTCAATGCTCGACTATCTAATCCAAGTAGAATTAAATAAATAAAAATTATTCTCCGAAATGTGTTATTTGAAATGCACTTTTTTCCAAGTTTTTTTCTTGTAAAAAAAACTTTTGTTTACTTGAAAATCTTTTTCTTTTTACTCGGGGAAAACTTTTTATACGTGCGATTCATTTTTGTAAATGAAAAAAATTGTTTTGATACCAGCAAATAGTTTTGTTTTGTTACTTGAAGAAAACTGTTGTTTACTTGAAAATCTTTTTTTTTTTACTCTTGGGAAAAAACTTTTTATACTTGCGATTCATTTTTGTAATTGAAGAAAATTGTTTTTCACTTGCGAATACATTTTTTTACTCGACAAAAACTTTTTTTATAATTGCCAATCATTCTTGTAATTGATAATAGTTTTTAATACTTGTGCATAAATGTTTTACTTGTTGAAAACAGTTTTTATACTTGTAAATCGTTCTTTTTTAATTGAATAAAATAAATTGTATACTTGAAAATCTTTTTTTACAAATACAAAAAGCGTTTTATGCTTGCAAATGAGTGGTCATGAGTAAAACATTGTGTTTGTGGAGTTTTTTTTAGTTGAAAAAAACAGTTTTTATACTTGTGAATACATTTTTTACATGTAGAAAACTATTTTGTTTTACTTGCATTTTTTTTTAATAGAAGAAAATTGTTTTACTACTTGCAAATCGTTTTTTTACTTGAAAAAAAATGTTTTTATACTTGCGACTCATTTTAGTAATTGAAGAAAATAGTTTTTATACTTGTGAATAAATTTTTTACTTGTAGAAAACTTTTTTACTTGCAAATCTTTTTTTAAATAGAAGAAAATTAAGAACATTGATTTTATACTTGAAAACCGTTTTTTTTACTTGAAGAAAACTGTTGTACTTGAAAATCTTTTTTTTTTTTTTACTCGGGGGGAAAAAACTTTTTATACTTGCGATTCATTTTTGTAAATGAAGAAAATTGTTTTTTACTTGCGAATACATTTTTTGACTTAAAGGAAACTGTTTTTATAACATAATTTTTGTAATTGATAATAATTTTTTCTACTTGTGCATAAATGTTTTACTTGTTGAAAACTATTTTTATAATTGTAAATAGTTTTTTTTAATTGAATAAAAAATATTTTGTACTTGAAAATCGTTTATTTTAAAAGTAGAAACAGCGTTTTATGCTTGCAAATGAGTGGTCATGAGTAAAACGTGTCTGTGTTTGTGGAGTTGAGTTTTGGCAGGAATTTTTTATTTTTAAAAAAAAGATTTTTATCGACAGTGTCGATGTCGATAGGTATTGCCGATACCAGTCCGCGCGTCACTCGGTATCGCACTTCACTGGCACTTGGAACTTTCTGTTCTTTCCCATCGCCTTTGGTCGCTGTGAATGGAAATAAAATTAATGTATATTTTCACGTCTTACCGCCATCACCTTCTTCCAGAATGTTCGGGGGCGGGATGTCCAAAATCTTCCTGATCGCGAACGAGTACGACTTGCGCTCGACGTTCGTCTCGGGCTCAGCCATTGCGGTTCCACTCGGCATTGTTGTCGGACGAAGAAAGGAAGTTTTGTTTACTAAAAAAAATCGACTATTCCTCTTTTTTTGTAGCCTCACCGCACTCGCGTCTTGTCCACCGCACGAAAAGATGCGGAAACCAAACACACTCACGGTTCTCCTTTGTGTCACCCGTGGACATACACGGCGCTTATTGGTTATTCACGAGGGAAAGCCCCACCCATTTCGCCCATAGTAGACGCTGATTGGCTGCTTATGCGGTCATGTGCATGCCGCACTGTGTGTGGATGTCCTGAGGTCCTCGCGTTAAAAAAGTGCTCGGTGAAGATAAAATGGAGTATGAGCCACAAAGTGGCTTTAAAAAAAGTGTTTGGTGAAGATAAAGTGGAGTATTAGCCACAAAGTGAGTGGAAGGACAGAAAAGAAGAAGATTGCAGCCGAGTCGCGAGGACACTCGTGGCAGAACACGTGCCCCCCGCCCCTACCCGCTCAGGCGCTCACGTGAAGGTACAAAGCGGGGAGGGGTGAGGGTGGGGGGCGTGGTTTAGTGTCTGTTGGGGCACGTGCCGAAGACGTGCCGCACATTGTACACAACATTGATTGTGCGCACTTCGACGAATCATCGACTAAAGCGGCGTTTAAATAATAACAATAATAGATTGCATTTGTAAAAACGCACTTTACATTGAGCAAACCACCTCAAAGTGCTACAGAGTAAAATGTCGTTGTTGCAAATGACTTTAAAGCATAACCAAACATGCATGCATATAGCTCTTGTCTGAAAGCAAGTGTACCGTCACATCACGCCCTGACATTCTGCTCTTTTCCTGTGTGTAGTCTCTTACTACTACTTATGACGACATATACCATATTTCCTTGAATTGCCACCAGGTCTATAGTATGCGCCTGCCTAGAATTACTATTATTAGCACGTCTAGAATTTCGGCCGGGTCAAACTCGTCACGTCACGAGTGACACTTCACCTATCATCATTTTCAAAATGGAGGATGCTGATTTCAATCATTTGAAATCGCATAAAGGGAAGAAGATTAAGAGCTATTCAGAAGGATTTAAGGTCCAAGCTATTGAATATCCTAAAAAGAACAATCAGCAGCTATGTTTTATTAATATACCGTAGCTGCGTGTGTCAAATATGAGTCATTAAATGACTCCCGCCTCCTGGTGGTAGAGGGCGCTAGTGATCCTTCTTGCGACTACTTGGCTGCAGCAAGAGTGAGCAGCAATCATTTATTTTTTCCTCTCGCTTGCCCTTTTAACATGGAGGATGACATATCTAAAATAAAACAGTTTTCTAAACTGTACTTTCAATTGAAGCAGGAGGTAATAAAGGAAAATCTCCATCGAGACAGAGAGACTTTTAAAACTGAAGAAAGATAAACAAGTTATCGATGCTTTTGATTAGAATGAGCTGTGTATGGACTTCATTTATAAGTAAAGGTAACACCATAATATTTTTTTTTTATTATTAAATGTGCTTTTCATAATGGTATCCTTACATCACATTCAAATTTATAAGCGCAGGCCTAAATTTACCGCATGCCTTTGGTAAGCGCTGGAGTGAGAAGAGGTTTTAAATTAATTAGCGCCCCGGCGGCAATTCAAGGAAATACGGTAGCGATGTCCGAAAACATGACACTTCTTGTCTTGCGCTCCTATTTTGCTGGCTTTTTCTCCTCTTCTTTTGCAGTTTTAAGGTAGCAGTTTCATGTCTTCCTTTAAGCAAGATTTCCCGCATCTAATTTGTTTTAGCAATCAAGAATATTTCAGTTGTTTTTCTCCTTCTTTGTGGGGACATTGTTGATTTCCATGTCATGTTCGGATGTACATTGTCTTTGCTCGGCAGTAAGTTTTTGCTGTCATCCAGCATTCTGTTTTTGTTGACTTTGTAGCCAGTTCAGTTTTAGTTTGGTTCTGCATAACCTTCCCTAAGCTTCAATGCCTTTTCTTTAGGGGCACTCACATTGTGTTTATTTTTGGTGTTATTGTTAAGAATTCTCCATGTTTATCTACGTTTTCAGATACTTTATTTTGAAACATTTCTTAACACTCCTGTAATGAACACCCTGTAATACACACCCCTGTAATACACACTCCACAACAACAGGTGGTACTGCTGAGTGACTTTAAGGCCGTCAGAGCTGTTGTCATCTGCGCATGGTGCCATCCGCCACACATTGAGAAGAGGCAGGGCGGGGAGTAAAATAGTGGACAGAAGAGGTGAAACAAGCTCAACCTGTGTGTTGGTTTCCTCTCTCTTCTTTTTGCTATTTCACTTCTCACCCTGCTTCTTCTTATTTGCTGTTTTTGGTAGACGGCACCATGCGCAAATAAAAGTAGCTCTGAAAATTGTTTTAATAGTTTTGAATGTTTTTTTTTAATTGAAGAAATTTGTTTTGGACTTGCAAATCTGTCTTTTTTTTATTTTCAGTGAAATTGTTTTTATACTTTAAAATTTAATTTTTTTAATTGAAGAAAATTGTCCTTATACTTGCAAAATGTTTTTTTTTATCAAAAAATATTTGTTTCTTGTAAAAAACTGTTTTAAGACTTGCAAATGGTCTGTTTTATTTGTGGAAATTTGTTTTTAACAGAAGAATCATTTTTTGTTTTTGTTAATTGTAGAAAACTGATTAAATATTGCGAATAGATTTTTTTTACTTGAAGAATACTGTTTTTATATTTTGTTTTTTTTTAACTTGTAGAAAACTGTTTTACTACTTGCAAATCGTTTTTTTACTCAAATAAAATAGTTTTTATACTTGCGACTCATTTTTGTAATTGAAATAGTTATTATGCTTGTAAATACATTTTTTACTTCTACAAAAACAGTTTTTTTTAATTGCAAATCTTTTTTTAATAGAAGAAAATTGTTTTACTACTTGCAAGTCGTTTTTTTACTTGAAAAAAAACTGTTTTTATACTTGCGACTTATTTTTGTAATTGAATAAAATAGTTTTTATACTTGTGAATACATTTTTTACTTGTAGAAAACTGTTATTTTTTACTTGCAAATCGTTGTTTACTTGAAACGTTTTTTATACTTGTGACTCATTTTTGTAATTGAAATAAAGAGATTTTATACTTGTGAATACATTTTTTACTTGTAGAAAACTGTTTTATTTACTTGCAAATATTTTTGTAATAGAAGAAAATTGTTTTACTACTTGTAAATAATTTTTTTACTTGAAAAAAACTATTTTATACTTGCGACTCATTTTTGTAATTGAAATAAATAGTTATTATACTTGTAAATACATGTTTTACATGTAGAAAACTGTTTTTTACTTGCTAATTGTTTTTTTAATAGAAGAAAATTGTTTTAGTCTTTGCAAATTGTTTTTTTACTTGAAAAAAAGTTTTTATACTTGAGAATCCATCCATCCATCCATTTTCTACTGCTTGAATCATTTTTTTTTTTAAAGTTGAAGAACATTGATTTTATACTTGAAAATCGTTTTTTTTTTTACTGGTAGAAAACTGTTTTTTGCTTGCCAATGAGTAGTCATGAGTAAAACATTTCTGTGTTTTGGCAATATTACCACTCCGATTGGTAATGGGATGCCAATTGATTAAAGTGGACCCCGACTTAAACAAGTTGAAAAACTTATTGGGGTGTTAGCATTTAGTGGTCAATTGTATGGGATATGTACAAGTGACCACAAAATATGTACAGCCCCAAAGCATGATGTTTCCACCCCCATGCTTCACAGTAGGTGTGGTGTTCTTGGGATGCAACTCAGTAATCTTCTTCCTCCAAACACGACGAGTTGAGTTTATACCAAAAAGTTCTATTTTGGTTGTACATGGCTGTATCATCCATGTATCCATTTTGGTAAAAACTCAACTAGTCGTGTTGGAGGAAGAAGAATACTGAGTTGCATCCCAAGAACACCATACCTACTGTGAAGCATGGGGGTGGAAACATCATGCTTTGGGGCTGTTTTTCTGCTAAGGGGACAGGACGTTTGATCCGTGTTAAGGAAAGATTAAATGGGGCCATGTATTGTGAGATTTGGAGCCAAAATGGTTGACCAAATACTTATTTTCCACCATAATTTACAAATAAATTATTTAAAATTCCTACAATGTGAATTCCTGGATATTTTTTTTTCACATTCTGTCTCTCACAGTTGAAGTGTACCTATGATGAAAATTACAGACCTCTGTCATCATTTTAGGTGGGAGGACTTGCAAAATCTAAATACTTTTTTGCCCCACTGTAAGTTGAAGTCTTTAAATTGAGGAATAAGTAATAAAGGGACAAGCGGTAGGAAATGGATGGACAAAATGAACACAATAGAGCAGTTGCTCTTATGATGTATTGCCCTCATAAAAGCTGTGTTTTTGATTGATTGAAAGTTTAATTAGTAGCTTGCACAGAACCGTACATATTCCGTACAATTGACCACTAAATGGTAACACCCCAATAAGTTTTTCAACTTGTTTAAGTCGGGGTCCACGTTAATCAATTCATGGATGATTTGTCATATGATTGAAAAGACACAAGAACTAATACTAAAACATGCACATTAGTGTTTGGTCCAAGACTGCATGAAAAGAGCAATATGAGAGGAAATAAGAGCAATGTTGCTACTCACCGCTGTCATCGAAAGCCGGGAAATTGAAGGGATAGTCGGCCAAAGATCGGATGAGATCAGGAACTTCGCCGCTGTCCCCAAAGATGTGGCTGTAAGTGGCCATGACGACGCTGGATGTGGATATAAAGTGGACGTGTTGATGTTGGCTCTCAGGTGAAGACTTTGACACAAGTTTGCAGCATGTGCCCAGACCACTTCTATGCTAATGAGCTGGGGGAAGCCGCGCCTCCCGGAGGGGGCGGGGATTGATACGGGGAGTCACCAGTCGGTCTCCACGCCTGACCAATCGCAGAACGGTGGGCGGGGCTTAGAGGGGAGAACGTGCCGCCCACTCAGACACGTGGCTCACTCCAGCACATTGACTCCAAGCACCCCTGCACGTGTTGAGGGAGGTGCGCGTGCGCATGCGCCCCCTAGGACTTACAGGACTTGGTTGGCAAATGTGGATGAAAAGAATGTTCTTTTAAGGACTTTTTCTTAATAAACTCTTGCAAATATCTTCATATAAATATAAATGATAATTAACAGTTTGCATGTTCTCCCCGTGAATGCGTGGGTTCCCTCCGGGTACCCTGGCTTCCTCCCACTTCCAAAGACATGCACCTGGGGATAGGTTGATTGGCAACACTAAATGGGCCCTAGTGTGTGAATGTGAGTGTGAATGTTGTCTATCTGTGTTGGCCCTGTGATGAGGTGGCGACTTGTCCAGGGTGTACACTGCCTTCCGCCCGATTGTAGCTGAGATAGGCGCCAGCGCCCCCGAAAGGGAATAAGCGGTAGGAAATGGATGGATGGATTAACATGAATTTGAATATATATATATACACACACATACATATACACATACAGTCACAGAGAATAATTTCGCCACACCTAGTGTGTGCGTGTGTGAGATAATCATTAACTTACTTATAAATACACACAAGTATACATATACACACACATATATATATATATACACACATACATATATAAATCTCTATATACATAAATATACTTACATATATAATCATATACAATAACACACAAATATATATACATATATACATACGTATACATATATATATACATATAAACATACATAAAATATACATATATATTCATATATATACAAATATATATATATATATATATATATATATATATATATATATATATATATATATATATATATATATATATATATATATATATATATATATATATATATATATATATATATATATATATATATATATATATATATATATATATATATATATATATATATATATATAGGTGTGGGAAAAATCACAAGACTACTTCATCCCTACAGAACTGTTTCATGAGGGGTTCCCTCAATCATCAGGAGATTTTAATGGAAGCATTCACATACAACGGTTTGTATAGGGCACAGAGTGGGTGCCTGTACCCACCCACTCTGCCTGTACCCACCCACTCTGCCTGTACCCACCCACTCCGTGCCCTATATAAACCATTGTATGTGAATGCTTCCATTAAAATCTCCTGATGATTGAGGGAACCCCTCATGAAACAGTTATGTAGAGATGAAGTAGTCTTGTGATTTTTCCCACACCTATATATTGCGCTCTACCACGGTATCGAGCACTATTCTCTGGATAATCCAATCAAGATATATATATATATATATATATATATATATATATATATATATATATATATATAAACACACAAAATATATACATTTGTGTGTGTGAATGTTGTCCGTCTATCTGTGTTGGCCCTGCAATGAGATAGCGACTTGTCCAGGGTGTACGACACCTTCCGCCCGATTGTACCTGAGATAGCCACCAGCGCCCCCCGCGGCCCTAAAAGGGAATAAGCAGTAGAAAATGGATGGATGGATATACACACACTTCTTCCTCCAAACGCGACGAGTTGAGTTTATACCAAAATGGATACATGGATGATACAGCAGAGGATTGGGAGAATGTCATGTGGTCAGATGAAACCAAAATAGAACATTTTGGTATAAACTCAACTCGTCGTGTTTGGAGGAAGAAGAATACTGAGTTGCATCCCAAGAACAAGAAGAACACTGAGTTGCATCCCAAGGACACCACACCTACTGTGAAGCATGGGGGTGGAAACATCATGCTTTGGGGCTGTTTTTCTGCTAAATGGGGCCATGTATCGTGAGATTTTGAGCCCAAACCTCCTTCCATCAGAGAGAGCTTTGAATGGTAGACCAAATACTTATTTTCCACCACAATTTACAAATTAATTCTTTAAAATTCCTACGATGTGAATTCCTGGATTTTTTTTTCACATTCTGTCTCTCACAGTTGAAGTGTACCTATGATGAAATTTACAGACCTCTGTCATCATTTTAAGTGGGAGAACTTGCACAATTGGTGGCTGACTAAATACTTTTTTGCCCCACTGTGTGTGTGTGTGTGTATATATATATATATATATATGTATATACATATATATATATATACTGTATATATACACACACACACACACACACACACACACACACATATATATACACGTATATTAACAAACATACATACATAGTAAATACTTACATAAATACATACATACATACATACATAAATAATGCAAGTTCAACATTATTAAAAAAATAATAGATAAGCATGTTCAGGACGGCTAGCGGTAGAAAATGGATGGATGGATGTTCATGAAGGGATTCCATCTGAGCATGTCTGATTACCTTCCTATTATGTTTCATCAATGACAGAGCGGGAAGAAGAAACTCTTGTCAAATTCATTTAAAAAGGGGCTTTGACAACCTAATTATATGTCAAAATTAAAACACATTTATTTAGAACGAAAGAGTCTTAGAATTGTTCAGGTGGACCGTGACTTGGACAAAACAGTCAAGAGTGCACAAGATCCCCTTATAGAAGCAGAAGAAGTTTCATGGTGGTAAGCAAGGCGGTTGGACCAAGAAGAAAACATGTCAGTGAGGTGATAGCAAGCGTTGAACTTCCCTCATAAAGTGACCAAATAGATGATGTGCATGGAAGAAAACATCTGTCAGCAGCTGTGTGATTTGCAGAAGTAGAAGAAAACATGTGTCAGCAGCTGTGTGATAGAAGGTGTGCAGGTCAACAAGAAGACATCAAGGTGGTGGTTGGTCAGAAAACATGTGTCAGCAGCAGTGTGATAGAAGGTGTGCAAGACATCAAGGTGGTGGTTGGTCGGACTCTGCAAGCAGAAAGTTGTACTTCCCAAAGTCAAACTCATCGGGCATGATGAGCATGTCTTCCCTGGCTTGGGCCAACCTCTGGCGCAGGACGTCCCGCCTTTCCACCCACTCCTGCAGCTCCTCGGGACTGTGGGCGGAGTCACAGCTGGCACCGTCAGGGCAGTCACTTTCAGACCTGACCACAAAAAACAGAAACAACTTTGTCACACTTCTTTCTAATAAAGGCTACAGCGTCCATCCTTACACTTTCCATCATTGTAACTGAGCTACTGTGTGGAATTATTTCCCCTGTGGATCATTAGAGTTTGTCCAAGTCCAAGTCTGAGCACCGACAGACGGCTTGCACCCGGAAACAATGGAAGATCCTCCACATAAATAGAATGCTGACAACATGCTTTTTTCCACCGAGGGCCACGTCAATCACTCAATCAATCAATGTTTATGCAAGGTGCTGTTTTGAAAGGGCCTTCAGAGACATCTAATTATCGCTCTCAGTGACACCTGGCTGGAGGAGTCGGTTCCCGACTCTGAGGTGAACCTGGACAATTTCACCATCGTCAGGTCCGACAGGACAAAGCACTCAGGGAAGACGCGAGGCGGTGGGGTCTGCCTTTACATCAACGACAGGTGGTGTAACAACATCAAAGTGCACCGTAAAGTGTGTACACCCAACCTGGAGTTGGTGACCCTGTCCCTTCGTCCCTTCTATCTCCCCCAGGAATTCCCCACTGTTGTGGTCAGCTGTATTTATGTAGCCCCCAGTGCTAACATCAACACTGCAGCGGAGATGATAGCCGAGGATGCTAATGGTCTCCCCATGTCTAGCATTAAAAGATTACAGTTGGTACAAAATGCGGCTGCTAGACTTTTGACAAGAACAAGAAAGTTTGATCACATTACGCCTGTACTGTATATACCTTTATATACATATATACATACATATATACCTATACTGTATATACCTTTATATACATATATACATACATATATACCTATACTGTATATACCTTTATATACATATATACATACATATATACCTGTACTGGCTCACCTGCACTGGCTTCCTGTGCACTTAAGATGTGACTTTAAGGTTTTACAACTTACGTATAAAATACTACACGGTCTAGCTCCATCCTATCTTGCCGATTGTATTGTACCATATGTCCCGGCAAGAAATCTGCGTTCAAAGGACTCCGGCTTATTAGTGATTCCCAAAGCCCAAAAAAAGTCTGCGGGCTATAGAGCGTTTTCCGTTCGGGCTCCAGTACTCTGGAATGCCCTCCCGGTAACAGTTCGAGATGCTACCTCAGTAGAAGAATTTAAGTCTCACCTTAAAACTCATTTGTATACTCTAGCCTTTAAATAGACTCCCTTTTTAGACCAGTTGATCTGCCGTTTCTTTTCTTTTTCTCCTATGTCCCACTCTCCCTTGTGGAGGGGGTCCGGTCCGATCCGGTGGCCATGTACTGCTTGCCTGTGTATCGGCTGGGGACATCTCTGCGCTGCTGATCCGCCTCCGCTTGGGATGGTTTCCTGCTGGCTCCGCTGTGAACGGGACTCTCGCTGCTGTGTTGGATCCGCTTTGGACTGGACTCTCGCGGCTGTGTTGGATCCATTATGGATTGAACTTTCACAGTATCATGTTAGACCCGCTCGACATCCATTGCTTTCGTCCTCTCCAAGGTTCTCATAGTCATCATTGTCACCGACGTCCCACTGGGTGTGAGTTTTCCTTGCCCTTATGTGGGCCTACCGAGGATGTCGTAGTGGTTTGTGTTGTGGTTTGTGCAGCCCTTTGAGACACTAGTGATTTAGGGCTATATAAGTAAACATTGACTGATTGATTAATGCCATGTTAGCTAAGTATCCCGGTGCTCCGCTGCTTTATTTGGGGGACTTTAACGGATGCAGACTGGACAATGTTTTACCGTCTTTCGAATAGTATGTGGACATTCCAACAAGAAGGGGAAACATATTGGATTTAGGCTAAGGGAACATCACCGATGCCTTCCGTGCCCGTTCACACCCTCCACTCGGAGCTGCTGACCACACAGTCATCTGTTTACTTCCATCATACAAACAGGAATTAAAGCGCCACAAACCACACTGCAGCAGTGCCCCCAGTGGACGGAGGACGCCACCACTCAACTCCAAGGCCAACTGGGCCATTTTTGATAGTAGTCTGAATGACAGGGTCTCTGTCATTACAGACCAGAGGTGGGTAGTAACGCGCTACATTTACTCCGTTACATTTACTTGAGTAACTTTTGGGATAAATTTTACTTCTACGAGTAGTTTTTATGCAACATACTTTTACTTTTACTTGAGTATATTTATAGAGAAGAAACGCTACTTTTACTCCGTTCCATTTATCTACATTCAGCTCGCTACTCGCTACTTCTTTTTTTATCGATCTATTAATGTTTGTTTTGGTTTATGACAGAGATTCAAAGTAGGATCTACGCATGCCTGCTTTTCACCAATCGCATGCAGTCACTGGTGACGTTGGACCAATCAAACAGAACCAGGCGGTCACATGACCCGACTTAAACAAGTTGAAAAACTTATTGGGGTGTTACCATTTAGTGGTCAATTGTACTGAATATGTACTGTACTGTGCAATCTACTAGTAAAAGTTTCAATCAATCAATCAAAAGTGTAAAGAAAAAAAGACACTTTTTATTTCAACCGAACTTCCCGTCAAAAGCCTAAAGACTGATCGCACAGTTCCTGTTTTCACAATAAAAGCGCCGCTCCATCGCGCCTGCGCTAACAAAATAAGAGCCTCCGAAAGCCAGCGCAAACAAGCTAGCAAGCTACGGAGCTTGCCGCCAATGTATTTCTTGTAAAGTGTATAAAAACGAATATGGAAGCTGGACAAATAAGATGCCAAAAACCAACGACTTTCATGTGGTATTAGACAGAAAAGAGGAACTTTTTTTTCCCTTCCATTTGAAAACGTGGACGTTATCATCAATACTGTCTGATTCCAATCAATGCATCTCATCAGAATCAGGTAATACACCAATTTATATTTTTGTCTTCATGAAAGATAGGAATCTATGTGTTAAAAATGTATGTATATTCATTAAAACACCTTTAACATGTCAACAAAAACGGCAAAATAAATAAATATATAAATATACATTATATACTGGATATATAAATGTATTTATATGTATATATATATATATATATACTTATATATATATATATATGTGTGTGTATAAATGATATGTGTGTATATATATGTATATATGAGGTAGATCACCTCGACTTGGTCATTTATTAAGTAATTGATAAACAATGAAAAACTTATTGGGGTGTTACCATTTAGTGGTCAATTGTACAGAATATGTACTGTACTGTGCAATCTACTAATACAAGTTTCAATCACTCAATCAATCAATCAAATCAATGAATGCCTACTGAGGTTATGGTGCTGTTAAGTTATTGTGGCTCAATGTGCCATTTTTTTATTTTATTTTAATGTACTATTATTTAATATATATTATTGTTTTAGTTGCTTAAGAGATATTCCTGGCTCTGAATTTGCTCATTGCTATTTTTATGTTTTTGTGCATTTGTTGCCGTAATCAGGTTACTCATCAGTTACTCAGTACTTGAGTAGTTTTTTCACAACATACTTTTTACTTTTACTCAAGTAAATATTTGGGTGACTACTCCTTACTTTTACTTGAGTAATACATCTCTAAAGTAACAGTACTCTTACTTGAGTACAATTTCTGGCTACTCTACCCACCTCTGTTACAGACTACATCAAATTCTGCATCAGCTCCACAATACCAACCAAAACAATACATATTTATCCCAACTCCAAACCATGGATTACCCCACAATTAAAAAAAGAGCCTGAGGGAAAAACATAAATCCTTCAGCCAACAGGACTGGGCCAGCCTCAAAGCAAAACATAGGATTTTAAAAAACGAGGTATTTAAAGCAAAATTGAAGTACAAAAACAAACTGGAAACTGAATTGAGCAACATGAACACCAAACAGGCCTTTCCGAATGTGAAAACCCTGCCAGGATGCCAACCAAAAACATTGTGCACTGTCAGTGACCCAGAAACCCTCTCTAAAGACCTGAACTCATTTTTTTACCCGTTTTGACAATTTGGACTTCTCGCCAGAGTGTCAGGACCTGCTGAGAGCCAGCCCACCATCAGACCCCGACAAACCAGCCCCCTTCACAGAGGAGGAAGTACGGCGCCAGCTGAGCCGCTGCAAGCCAGGCAAGGCACCAGGGCCTGATGGCATACCAGCCAGGGTGATCAGGGACTGTGCCATAGAGCTGTCTCCCCCATCCTACACTCATTCTTCTGTCAATGCTACTGGACTGCAACAATACCTACACTGTGGAAAACTGCAACCATCATCCCAGTACCGAAGAAATCCAGACCCACAGAACTCAACCATTACCGCCCCATAGCTCTCACATCCATAATTATGAAGTGCCTGGAGAAACTGCTGCTTTACATCATCCTTCCAGTTGTCACCCCACACCTGGACCCTATCCAATTTGCCTACAGGGCCAGGAGGGGCACAGAGGATGCTGTGGCCTGCCTGCTGCATCTCCTCCTTCAGCATCTGGACTCCCCAGGCAACTTTGCCATTATCCTCTTTGTGGACTTCCGCTCCGCCTTCAACTCCCTACAGAAGCATCTACTGATACGGAAACTTCACCAGCTCAACATCCCCCCTCAGCTGAGCCACCTCACCCACAATTTCCTCACCGACCGACTGCAAGCAGTAGACGTGGGCTCAAACACATCCCCGATGCTTACCATCAACACCGGGGTCCCACAGGGATGTGTGTTGAGCCCTTTCCTGTACACGCTCTACACCAGGGGTAGGGAACCTATGGCTCGGGAGCCAGATGTGGCTCTTTTGATGACTGCATCCGGCTCTCAGGTAAATCTGAGCTGACTCTGCTTAACACGATAAATAATGAATAATTCCACTTTTAATCAGTGTTAAAAATGATGTTCAAAATGTAAAACATCATCGTGCATTTTTAATCCATCCATCTGTTTTCTACCGCACCTGTTCAAGAAGTTGCGTTGATGGTAAGAAGTTATTTATTTATTATTGGTTAGTGTGGGGCTTGCCCTCCTGGGGGTTCTTCAGACCACCAAGAACGGACATGAGACCCTGTTTCAGGGTTACAGTATTGTCTCTCAGTTGCTTTCCAGCAATTGTCTTTTTCTCTTTCGTTCTGGCTCGCGCTCTGGCTCCAGCACCAACCCCGTCTCTCCTACTGGCTGCTGCTTATAACATAGCGACAGGTGATTAGGTAACAAGGCCCAGGTGGGCCGTCTACGCACCTGTCGCTGATTTCAAGGCCGGTCCTAGCAACACCCCGCTTCGCTGCAGGGCCGCAGGCCACGCCCCCCCCACCGTTGGCTTCAGAATAACAATGTTATTGCAAAGAATAAGAGACCTATTATACTCTAAAAATGTTAGTCTTACTTATAAATGCACGCGTTTAGTTGTGTTCAGGGTTAAAAAAATATTTTACGGCTCTTACAGAAATACATTTTAAAATATTTGGCTTCTTGGCTCTCTCAGCCAAAAAGTTTCCCGACCCCTGCTCTACACCAATGACTGCCATAGCATCTCACCCACCAAAACATACTTAAAATACTCAGAAGACACAGCCATTCTTGCACTCCTCTCCAACAGTCAATCCATCCTGGACTATCATAACACAGTCAAACATTTTACAGAGTCATGCACAGCCAGTTATCTGGAAATCAATGTCAATAAAACAGAAGAAATATGGTTCAACCCCCCCTCACCTGAGCACCCCATCATCATAAACACACAAACAGTTAAAACAGTTGACACCTTTAAATACCTGGGCGTAACCTTGGACAATACACTCACCTTTGATCAGCACACCACGACGGACATTCAAAAAAGAAGTCAACAAAGACTGTCAGCCATCCGAAAACTTAAAGGACTACACGTTGCACCTCATCTCCTGTTATTACTTTACCAAAGCACTGTTCAACCCATCCTTCTGTACTGTTGTTCCACATGTTTTTTCACTATGCTTTCTGTAACCAAACAAACAAAACTCACCCGCATTACAAACATAGCAGCTAAAATCATCGGCCTACCCACACCCAACATTTCAGATTTAAACCACAGGTCCATCATTCGACTGGCAAACACGATAGTCCAGGATATCAGTCACCCACTACACAAATACATAATCCCACTACCATCACGGCACAGGTAAAGAACCTTCAAATTCCGGAGGGCTCGCCTCAGAAAAAGCCTTATCCCTGCAGCTATAGCCGCCCTTAACAGCAGGACGGGCCGACCCGTCTGACAAAGCCTGTAAATGTGTTGGTCATGTATGATGTCTTTTTGTTTTGTGATGTGTAATGTCTATATGTTTAAATGTACGGCAGTGAAAATGAATTTCCCCAACAGGGACCAATAAATCTAAATCTAAAAAAGAAAATCTTATTTATATAGCCCTAAATTACAAGTGTCTCAAAGGGCTGCACAAGCTACAACAACATCGGAGGATCAGTGCCCACATAAGGGCAAGGAAAAACTAACAACACAGTGGGACGTCAATGAGAATGACTATGAGAAACCTTGGAGAGGACCGCAAATGTGGGTAACCCCTCCCCCCTCTATGGGAGACCGGTGCAATGGACGTCGAGTGGGTCTGACAAAATAGTGTGAAAGTCCAGTCCATAGTGGATCTAACATAATATTGTGAAGGTCCAGTCCAAAGTGGATCTAACATAATATTGTGAGAGTCCAGTTCATAGTGGATCTAACATAATAGTGTGAGAGTCCAGTCCACAGTGGATCTAACATAATAGTGTGAGAGTCCAGTCCACAGTGGATCTAACATAATATTGTGAGAGTCCAGTTCATAGTGGATCTAACATAATAGTGTGAGAGTCCAGTCCACAGTGGATCTAACATAATATTGTGAAAGTCCAGTCCATAGTGGATCCAACATAATATTGTGAGAGTCCAGTTCATAGTGGATCCAACATAATAGTGTGAGAGTCCAGTCCATAGTGGATCTAACAATAGTGTGAGAGTCCAGTCCATAGTGGATCTAACACAATATTGTGAGAGTCCAGTCCATAGTGGATCTAACATAATATTGTGAGAGTCCAGTCCATAGTGGATCTAACATAATATTGTGAGAGTCCAGTTCATAGTGGATCTAACATAATAGTGTGAGAGTCCAGTCCATAGTGAATCTAACATAATAGTGTGAGAGTCCAGTCCATAGTGGATCTAACATAATAGTGAGAGTCCAGTCCATAGTGGATCTAACATAATATTGTGAGAGTCCAGTTCATAGTGGATCTAACATAATAGTGTGAGAGTCCAGTCCATAGTGAATCTAACATAATAGTGTGAGAGTCCAGTCCATAGTGGATCTAACATAATAGTGAGAGTCCAGTCCATAGTGGATCTAACATAATAGTGTGAGAGTCCAGTCCATAGTGGAGCAAACATAATAGTGAGAGTTCAGTCCATAGTGGATCCAACATAATAGTGAGATTCCAGTCCATAATGGATCTAACATAATAGTGTGAGAGTCCAGTCCATAGTGGATCTAACATAATAGTGAGGGTCCAGTCCATAGTGGATCTAACATAATAGTGTGAGAGTCCGGTCCATAGTGGATCTAACATAATAGTGTGAGAGTCCAGTCCATAGTGGATCTAATATAAAAGTGAGAGTCCAGTCCATAGTGGATCTATCTAGCTAGAACACCCAACTACGCCCAAGACCCAAAGTTATTTATACTTTACTTAAATGGTATTTGTTCAGAATTTAATAAATTGAAATGTATCATGTTTGCAGATGATACAAATGTTTACTGTTCAGGAGATGTTGAGGATAATCGAGGTTGAGTTAATTCAGCTAAAAAAATGGTTTGATATCATTAAATGATAAGAAAACTAAATTTATGGTGTTTATAAATAAATGGGTTGTACTTGTATAGCGCTTTTCTACCTTCAAGGTACTCAAAGGGCTTTGACACTACTTCCACATTTAGTGGTGCAAGGACAAATTGTGAAGCCAAACAAAAATTAAATCAAGTGGAAATTGACAGAGTATATGAAACTAAATTCTTGGGAAAAATAATTGATCATAAACTATGTTGGAAACCGCATATTGAATATATAAAGGGAAAAATATCCAAATCCATTGCTATTCTTGATAAAGTAAAACACATGCTGAATGAGAAATGCCTACATATGTTATATTGTTGTTTCATTTTTCCATATTTAACATAATGTGTTGAAATTTTGGGAAATGTTTATAAAACAAACATAAACCCAATAATAAAAATTAAAAAAAGGTCATTAGAATAATACACAAAGCGTGCTACTATGAACATACCAATCATTTACAAGTTCTAATGTATTAAAATGTTCAGATATTGCGTTTTTAACAACAATGGAAATTATGTTTGGAGTAAAGAACAACAGCCTTCCAGCTTGTATTCTTAGTTTATTTCAAGAGGAGAAAACTATAATTTACGGGGGATATTGATTTTTGAAATGGGTAAAGCAAGAAGGGATATAAAATACAACATTGACATGCGGTGAGGTTTATAGCTGGTGACGTAATCACAATCAGATCTACAAATATACAGCGCGGATTATTTCTATTTCTGCATTCTTTACACATACAAACTGTCGCCCACAAAATGTGCATTTCATTAACAACGAAACAAAAATAATGTTATCGCCGTCTTACCTTATAAATGAAGTCCATGCGCCGGTCCTTCTGGATAAAAATAGCCGTCACCTCTGGTAAAAATCCCCCTTAACTTCCTACAGTTTTAAAAGTCTTAAAAGAGTTCGACATAGTTGCCGCGACTAGCAAAACTCCTACTCTCATCATTTCCACAAAGCGCCAGCTTCTGTTTGGCGAGGAAGCAGGTCGCATTGATGACATCTTTTAAAATCTCTCGCTTCTCTTTTACCTTAGTGTTGTGGACACTGATGTTGAGTCGCCGCTGTTCATCCAAAGCCAAGTCTATCCTCCTCATCCCGAACGTTTTTAGCGCAATCTAGCTTTAAATATGAGCGGACCGACCGCTCATACTTGGTGAGGCTTCTTTGCCAATTCTTCAGGTCACAAAATCCCATTTGAGTCCACACAGTTCCACAGGTTGAAAAAAGAAGGCAAGGGAAGCCGAAACGGCGGTTTCTTGCAGAACGAAGCCAGTCTTTTCACGTGTACCACTCCGTGTGGAAAGAGCGAGTAACTTTCCGTCCTGCTGATTAAAACAAACTGTTCAGCTTCGGCGTTGGTCTTCCTTCAGTAATTATCTCCTGCTTCGCTTGAAAGTCCACTTTAGAAAACTGTTTAAGTGCGGAAATGTAGTCATCCATGTTGAAAGTCGGGGTGCACGAGACGGGAAAAAATCAATCAATCAATCAATCAATGTTTACTTATATAGCCCTAAATCACTAGTGTCTCAAAGGGCTGCAATATGTCGCTGCGGCACTTGCCCGCTGAGGCCACCGTATGTCTGGGATCATGAGCGCCCCGCCCCTATCGTGAGGCTCGAGAACTGTTTGCCTCACCTCAGACTTTTTTCTCTGCCGTTTTGATGGCTCAACCAACACACAAAACATGTTACTCGCTGCGGCACTTGACTCGCTTACGCCACCGTATGTCTCTGATCATGAGCGCCCCTATCGTGAGGCACGAGAACTGTTTGACTCACCTCAGACTTTTTTCTCTGCCGTTTTGAACGCTCAGCAACACACCAGACAAGAACGCACTCTGACAGCACGGCAGACAGAAGTCTACGAGGGATTGTGAAAATTCAGCGATTTTGAAGAAAAAATAATCCGAATTGGTGAAGCTAAATGAAAATGAAAAACTAACAATTACAATTATCATTATATATTTTATTTATTTAAATGATCACAGGTGAGGCACAGCCACCTCTGACCGCACGTCACTGGTGATTGCTGATACCGTATTTCCTTGAATTGCTGCCGGGTATATAGTATGCGCCTGCCTAGAATTACTGCCGGGTCAAACTCGTTTCGCAAAATAATTAGCGCATGCTTAGCATTACCGACGGCTCAGGACTAACGCCGGGTTAAACTGAACCAGCTCAAGAACCAGGAAGTGATCTTGGACAGCAGGAGGAGAAAAACTACCATACAGCCCCTGTACATCGATGGGGGCTGTGTGGAAAGAGTCTCATCCCTACGCTTGCTGGGAGTTCACCTGGAGGAGGACCTGTCCTGGAGGACCAACACCACGACCATCGTCAAGAAGGCACAGCAGAGGCTCTACTTCTTGAGAGTACTCAGGAATCACCACCTGAGACAGGATCTACTGGTGTCCTTCTACCGCTGTTCTTTGGAGAGCATCCTCACATACTGCATCTGCGTATGGTTCTGCAGCTGCACAGCAGCAGAGAGGAAAGCTCTCCGGAGGGTCGTCAACTCGGCCCAAAAAAATCATCGGGTGCCCCCCCCCCCCTCTCCCTGGAAGAACTGTACAACTCCCGCTGCCTGAAGAAGGCAGCCAACATACTCAAGGACCCATCCCACCCCGGCAACAGCCACTTCGAACGGCTGCCTTCCGGCAGACGTTTCAGAACCATGCGAACCCGCACAAATAGACTTAAGAACCCCCAGGCCATAACTGCACTAAACGCAGCTGGAATGTAAAAAAATTAAAATAAAAACTCCCTCATGTGCAACATGAGGAAGCCAACGGTCAATCACGATACGGGACTGTGCAATCAGTGGTTACATGCCAACTGGACAATATTTACCAGGGATGCACCGAAAATAAAAATTTGTGGCCGAAGCCGAATAAAATTTAAAAGCTTGGCCGAAGGCCGAATACCGAATACCGAATAATGAATGCAGTTTTTCACAATTTTTTTTATATTGCATAAACAGCCTGTTTTTTTAAATAAAGTACATTTTTATTGAATATTGAATTTTTTTTAATATTCCAGTAGCCTTTGCTTTTCAAAAAAGGCACAAAGTTTTTCATTTATATTAGGTCTTAAAACAAAACATGCATTGCAAAAAAAAATAAAGTGCATTAAAGTGGATAAACCCACAACAAATGAATTATTGTCCTTTTGGCAAAAGTCTACTTAGCCACAGTAGATAGGCTAGTAATATAAACAGAAGGCTCAAGTAAATCTCAATTAAGTGTGTGCTTGTCACCTCATACACTTATACAGGTAGCCTACACAACAGGCTAATAATGTAAACAGCACACACACAATGTAAAGAGCACACATCAGAGAAATACCGTCTGCTCAGTATCGTGTAACGGGGCTCAATGTGCTCCATGAGTCTCCGAAAGCCAATCTCCTCCACAACACTAAACGGTTGATCATCCAAAGCCATAAACTCCATTACCTTCTTTGTAAGTCTGTTTGCTTTGGCACTGTCAGTCGCAAACTTTTTCGTCCTCTCAAAGACGTCGGCCACGAGGCACCTCCTCGAGACAGTTTGGCTGAACATTCGTTACAAACTGCAATACTTTTGTCACTTTCCGCCACTTTAAAATATCTCCACACTGCTGAAATTTTTCCGAAGGCGCCTGGTTACAACGTCACCGCACGTTGGTTGATTGCGTCACCGCGTCAAAAAATTGCGTCACACGCCACTATTTTTAACTCATTCCACTGAAGGCCGAATGTGGCTTTTTTTGCCATATTCGGCCGAATATATCCGGTTACCGATTAATCGGTGCATCCCTAATATTCACCCTATTTATTTACATATTTAATCCACAATAAAAAGCCTGCACAGCATAGGAGGTAGGAAATACTGACTCCCACCCCCTCAGCACACTGGGAATCAGCATTACTCCTCTCGAGTCAGTTTTACTAGTCACTTTATACTTTTTATTGTCTCGTTTTTTTACATTGCCTCTTACAGTGGTCTTAGGCCATATTGTATATTGCATATTGTGTTGTTTCTGTATATTGTGTGGTTTCTTCTTTTTTTAAATGCAAAGCACCTCAGGGAAGCAACCTAAATTTCATTGGACCTGTACCTGTACATGCACGATGACAATAAAGATCATTCATTCATTCAAACTCGTTTCACAAAATATTATTTTTATTAGCGCATGTCTAGAATTTCCGCCGGGTCAAACTTGTTTCGCCAAATTATTAGCATATGCCTAGAATTTCCGCTGCGTCAAACTCGTCACGTCACGAGTGACACTTCCTATGTCATCATTTTCAAAATGGAGGAGGCTGATTTCAATCGTTTGAAATTGCATAAAGGGAAGAAGAGCTATTCAGTAGGATTTAAGGTCCAAGCTACTGAATATGCTAAAAAGAACAGTAAGCAGCCATGCTTTATCAATATACCATAGCTGCGTGTGTCAAATATGAGTCATTAAATGACTCCCGCCTCCTGGTGGTAGAGGGCGCTAGTGATCTTTGTTGAGACTACTCGGCTGCAGAAGAAGTGACAACAAGCAGCGATCGTTAATTTTTCCTCTCGCTTGCACTTTTAACATGGAGGATTACATATCTAAAATAAAACAATTTTCTAAACTGGACTTTCAATCGAAGCAGGAGGTAATAAAGGAAGATCTCCATCGAGACAGAGAGACTTTTAAAACTGAAGAAAGATAAAGAAGACCTCTATAAACAAGTTATCGATGCTTTTGATCAGAAGGAACTGCGCATGGACTTAATTTATACGTAAATCAATCAATCAATCAATGTTTATTTATATAGCCCCAAATCACAAATGTCTCAAAGGACTGTACAAACCATTACGACTGCGACATCCTCGGAAGAACCCACAAAAGGGTAAGGAAAACTCACACCCAGTAAAGATAAGACCATAATGTTTTTTTTATTAAATGTGCTTTGCATGATGGTATCCTTACATCACACTCAAATTGATAAGCGACGGCCTAAATTTACCGCATGCCTTGGTAAGCGCCGGAGTGACAAGAGGTTTTAAAATAATTAGCGCATGCTTGCCTTTGATTGATTGATACTTTTATTAGTAGATTGCACAGTACAG
This sequence comes from Nerophis ophidion, assembly GCF_033978795.1. Classification (NCBI taxonomy): domain Eukaryota; kingdom Metazoa; phylum Chordata; class Actinopteri; order Syngnathiformes; family Syngnathidae; genus Nerophis; species Nerophis ophidion. Next base: position 39,570,055 of record NC_084633.1, on the reverse strand, counting down.
TACATATTCCGTACATTTACCGCATGCCTTTGGTAAGCGCCGTAGTGAGAAGAGTTTTTAAATTAATTAGCGCCCCGGCGGCAATTCAAGGAAATACAGTATGTATAACCTGTACTGTAAAACTGACCACACCAAATGGTTGATTGATTGTATCACCAAAATAAACGTATTTCATTCATTCATGTCTTACTTGGAGCAGAGCTGGAAGCGAGGAGCAGGGAAGCGGTAGTTCCAGGTGAAAGGCAGGTCCTGGTCCTGGCAGCTGAAGACACGCTCCCGGTGCTTCAGGGTGGAGATGTGCTGCTGCCACTGACGCTGGCTGTTGCTGTGCTTGCCACACAGGCGGCAGTGGAAGCCACTCTGCATGGCACAACAATCACTGGTCACCATTTCATATGCAAAGTCTTTTGTCTTCATCTTTTGGGCTGTCTGGAAATTATTGCACCATTTTCCAGACTATAAGCCACTACTTTTTCCCCTTTGTAAAAACGGTGCGGCTAATTTAGGGGTTTTCCTTCACTAACGGCCACAACGTTCTGTGTTCAATGGTTGTCCTACAACATGACAGACACACGAGCAGGCTGTGTTGTCGTCTGTGCTATGGTGCCATCTTTTGGACGAGTTGGCTCACTGCAGGTACTGCGGGTTGAAAATGTTCTTTTTGTTTTGGGCCTTGAAGTGGAAGCACGTCCCATTCTGTTTACTGTTTGTCCATAGTGTTTCTGCTCAAAAGGATTCCTCATTTATCACTCCACTCATTCAAAACTTTTGTGAATTGTGAATTATATTTATATAGCGCTTTTCCCTAGTGATTCAAAGCGCTTTACATAGTGAAACCCAGTATCTAAGTTACATTTAAACCAGTGTGGGTGGCACTGGGAGGACGTGGGTAAAGTGTCTTGCCCAAGGACACAACGGCAGTGACTAGGATGGCGGAATCGGGAATCGAACCTGCAACCCTCAAGTTGCTGGCACGGCCACTCTACCAACCGAGCTATACCGCCCCTTTAATTCATTAATTCAAAACTTCTGAGTTTTGAATTAATGAATGTATTTATTCCGGCAGACAAACATATATAGCAACACTATATAGTTTGCAACGGCACCCACTGAAAAGGGATACGAGAAAAAAGCAATAATGCCTATCCATGTCCCGCCCCTAATTTACAATCCCCGTTTCCATATGAGTTGGTAAATTGTGTTAGATGTAAATATAAACATAATACAATTATTTGAAAATTATTTTCAACCCATATTCAGTTAAATATGCTACAAAGACAACATATCTGATGTTCAAACTGATAAAAAATTTCTTTTTTGCAAATAATCATTAACTTTAGAATCTGATGCCAGCAGCACGTGCCAAAGTAGTTGGGAAAGGGCATGTTCACCTCTGTATTACATCACTTTTTCTTTTAACAACACTCAATAAACGTTTGGGAACTGAGCAAACTAATTGTTGAAGCTTTGAAAGTGGAATTCTTTCCCATTCTTGTTTTATGTAGAGCTTCAGTCGTTCAACAGTCCGGGGTCTCCGCTGTCGTATTTTACGCTTCATAATGCGCCACACATTTCGATAGGATACAGGTCTGGACTGCAGGCGGGCCGGAAAAGTACCCGCACTCTTTGTTTTACGAAGCCACGCTGTTGTACCACGTGCTGAATGTGGCTTGGCATTGTCTTGCTGAAATAAGCAGGGGCGTCCACGAAAAACACGGTGCTTAGATGGCAGCATATGTTGTTCCATAACCTGTGTGTACCATTCAGCATTAATGGTGCCTTCACAGATGTGTAAGTTACCCATGCCTTGGGCACTAATGCACCCCCGTACCATCACTGATGCTGGCTTTTGAACTTTGCGTCGATAACAGTCTGGATGGTTCGCTTCCCCTTTGTTCCGGGTGACACGATGTCGAATATTTTCAAAAACAATTTGAAATGTGGACTCGTCAGACCACAGAACACTTTTCCACTTTGCATCAGTCCATCTTAGATGATCTCAGGCCCAGAGAAGCCGGGGGCATTACTGGATGTTGTTGATAAATGGCTTTCGCTTTGCATAGTAGAGCTTTAACTTGCACTTACAGATGTAGTGACGAACTGTATTTAGTGACAGTGGTTTTCTGAAACGTTCCCGAGCCCATGTGGTGATATCCTTTAGAGATTTATGTCGATTTTTGACACAGTGCCATCTGAGGGATCGAAGGTCACGGTCATTCAATGTTGGTTTCCGGCCATGCCGCCCACGTGGAGTGATTTCTCCAGATTCTCTGAAACTTTGGATGATATTATGGAGCGTAAATGTTGAAATCCCTAAATTTCTTGCAATTGCACTTTGAGAAACGTTGTTCTTAAACAGTTTGACTATTTGCTCAAGCAGTTGTGGACAAAGGGGTGTACCTCGCCCCATCCTTTCTTGTGAAAGATTGAGCATTTTTTGGGAAGCTGTTTTTATACCCAATCATGGCACCCACCTGTTCCCAATTAGCCTGCACACCTGTGGGATGTTCCAAATAAGTGTTTGATGAGCATTTCTCAACTTTATCAGTATTTATTGCCACCTTTCCCAACTTCTTTGTCACGTGTTGCTGGCATCAAATTTTAAAGTTAATGATTATTTGCACAAAAAAAAAATGTTTATGCATTTGAACATCAAATATGTTGTCTTTGTAGTGCATTCAACTGAATATGGGATGAAAAGGATTTGCAAATCATTGTATTCTATTTATATTTACATGTAACACAATTTTCCAACTCATATGGAAACTGGGTTTGTACAATCAACTTATTTGTTGGTTATATATGTTAGTTATATAGTTCAAGTTTCAACAGGAGATTTGATAGATAAATGACCATTTCAGAACAAGTATACCATATGATAATAGAAGATAATGACAGGTCAGTATACAAACACCAATATGGATAATAATAGCATTGAGCGACCATGAGATTAGCTACATCTTGCCTGGGTATCTTTCATCTTCTGAAGCCAGAATTATTAGGGTGAAATCATCCTTGACCAAGCACACCCTCCTGGTTTTGGAATATAAGTATTTTGGTGTTTTGGCACTAGTAGATGTGACCAATAAAAGGCTAAGACTAGTAGATGTGACCAATAAAAGGCTAAGACTAGTAGATGTGACCAATCAAAGTCTAAGACTAGATGTGACCAATCTAAGACTAAAACTAGATGTGACCAATCAAAGTCTAAGACTAGATCTGACCAATCCAAGTCTAAGACTAGATGTGCCCAATCTAAGTCTAAGACTAGATCTGACCAATCCAAGTCTAAGACTAGATGTGACCAATCTAAGTCTAAGACTAGATGATCCGACCAATCTAAGACTAGATGTGACCAATCTAAGACTAAAACTACATGTGACCAATCTAAGTCTAAGACTAGATCAGACCAATCCAAGTCTAAGACTAGATGCGACCAATCAATAGGGATGGCGTGGCGCAGTGGGAGAGTGGCCGTGCGCAACCCGAGGGTCCCTGGTTCAAATCGCATCTAGTACCAACCTCGTCACGTCCGTTGTGTCCTGAGCAAGACACTTCACCCTTGCTCCTGATGGGTGCTGGTTGGCGCCTTGCATGGCAGCTCCCTCCATCAGTGTGTGAATGTGTGTGTGAATGGGTAAATGTGGAAGTAGTGTCAAAGCGCTTTGAGTACCTTGAAGGTAGAAAAGCGCTATACAAGTACAACCCATTTATCATTTATTTATTTAATCTAAATCTAAGACTAGATGTGACCAATCTAAGTCCAAGACTAGATGATCTGACCAATCTAAGTCTATGACCATAAAGTGAAGACGTCTACTTGGATGAGAAATTAAAGGTATTCTTGTACAAACCAAACAGTCCAGTTGTGATCCACTGAACTCCCTGAGACGACAAAGACCTGATGAATGAGAACATCCACAGACATGTCTTGTACACACAGATGTAGTGCAGTCCTCACAGATCTAGGACCCACCATTGGCTCAGCGTAGTCCGTTGGCATGACGATGTATTTCTCCTCCTGGGCAGACTGGGTGATCATAGCTCCGTCTGCTTGACGACTGGAGGTGCTTAGGGTCAGCCACATGTCGTACATCTGCTGCATGTCCCGTACTGGCAACACACAGTACACATGTCAGTCAGGGACCTGGATCAATGTCCTGTACTAGCAACACACAGTACACATGTCAGTCCGAGGACCTGGATCAATGTCCCGTACTAGCAACACACAGTTCACATGTCAGTCTGAGGACCTGGATCAATGTCCTGTACTAGCAACACAAGGTAACACATGTCAGTCTGAGGACCTGGATCAATGTCCTGTACTAGCAACACATAGTTCACATGTCAGTCTGAGGACCTGGATCAATGTCCCGTACTAGCAACACATAGTTCACATGTCAGTCTGAGGACCTGGATCAATGTCCTGTACTAGCAACACACAGTTCACATGTCAGTCCGAGGACCTGGATCAATGTCCCGTACTAGCAACACACAGTTCACATGTCGGTCTGAGGACCTGGATCAATGTCCTGTACTAGCAACACAAGGTAACACATGTCAGTCTGAGGACCTGGATCAATGTCCCGTACTAGCAACACACAGTTCACATGTCAGTCTGAGGACCTGGATCAATGTCCCGTACTAGCAACACACAGTACACATGTCAGTCTGAGGACCTGGATCAATGTCCTGTACTAGCAACACACAGTTCACATGTCAGTCCGAGGACCTGGATCAATGTCCCGTACTAGCAACACACAGTTCACATGTCGGTCTGAGGACCTGGATCAATGTCCTGTACTAGCAACACACAGTACACATGTCAGTCTGAGGACCTGGATCAATGTCCTGTACTAGCAACACAAGGTAACACATGTCAGTCTGAGGACCTGGATCAATGTCCTGTACTAGCAACACATAGTTCACATGTCAGTCTGAGGACCTGGATCAATGTCCCGTACTAGCAACACATAGTTCACATGTCAGTCTGAGGACCTGGATCAATGTCCTGTACTAGCAACACACAGTTCACATGTCAGTCCGAGGACCTGGATCAATGTCCCGTACTAGCAACACACAGTTCACATGTCGGTCTGAGGACCTGGATCAATGTCCTGTACTAGCAACACAAGGTAACACATGTCAGTCTGAGGACCTGGATCAATGTCCCGTACTAGCAACACACAGTACACATGTCAGTCTGAGGACCTGGATCAATGTCCTGTACTAGCAACACACAGTTCACATGTCAGTCTGAGGACCTGGATCAATGTCCTGTACTAGCAACACACAGTTCACATGTCAGTCTCCTGTACTAGCAACACACAGTACACATGTCAGTCAGGGACCTGGATCAATGTCCTGTACTAGCAACACACAGTTCACATGTCAGTCTCCTGTACTAGCAACACACAGTACACATGTCAGTCAGGGACCTGGATCAATGTCCTGTACTAGCAACACACAGTGCACATGTCAGTCCGAGGACCTGGATCAATGTCCCGTACTAGCAACACACAGTTCACATGTCAGTCTGAGGACCTGGATCAATGTCCCGTACTAGCAACACACAGTTCACATGTCAGTCTGAGGACCTGGATCAATGTCCCGTACTAGCAACACACAGTACACATGTCAGTCCGAGGACCTGGATCAAAGTCCTGTACTAGCAACACACAGTTCACATGTGAGTCTGAGGACCTGGATCAATGTCCCGTACTAGCAACACACAGTTCACATGTCAGTCTGAGGACCTGGATCAATGTCCCGTACTAGCAACACACAGTACACATGTCAGTCCGAGGACCTGGATCAATGTCCCGTACTAGCAACACACAGTTCACATGTCAGTCTGAGGACCTGGATCAATGTCCCGTACTAGCAACACACAGTTCACATGTCAGTCTGAGGACCTGGATCAATGTCCCGTACTAGCAACACACAGTACACATGTCAGTCCGAGGACCTGGATCAATGTCCTGTACTAGCAACACACAGTACACATGTCAGTCAGGGACCTGGATCAATGTCCTGTACTAGCAACACACAGTACACATGTCAGTCCGAGGACCTGGATCAATGTCCCGTACTAGCAACACACAGTTCACATGTCAGTCTGAGGACCTGGATCAATGTCCTGTACTAGCAACACAAGGTAACACATGTCAGTCTGAGGACCTGGATCAATGTCCCGTACTAGCAACACATAGTTCACATGTCAGTCTGAGGACCTGGATCAATGTCCTGTACTAGCAACACACAGTTCACATGTCAGTCTGAGGACCTGGATCAATGTCCCGTACTAGCAACACACAGTTCACATGTCAGTCTGAGGACCTGGATCAATGTCCCGTACTAGCAACACACAGTACACATGTCAGTCTGAGGACCTGGATCAATGTCCTGTACTAGCAACACACAGTACACATGTCAGTCCGAGGACCTGGATCAATGTCCCGTACTAGCAACACATAGTTCACATGTCAGTCTGAGGACCTGGATCAATGTCCTGTACTAGCAACACACAGTTCACATGTCAGTCTGAGGACCTGGATCAATGTCCCGTACTAGCAACACACAGTTCACATGTCAGTCTGAGGACCTGGATCAATGTCCCGTACTAGCAACACACAGTACACATGTCAGTCTGAGGATCTGGATCAATGTCCTGTACTAGCAATACACAGTACACATGTCAGCCTGAGGACCTGGATCAATGTCCTGTACTAACAACACACAGTACACAGGTCAGTCTGAGGACCTGGATCAATGTCCTGTACTAACAACACACAGTACACAGGTCAGTCTGAGGACCTGGATCAATGTCCTGTACTAGCAACACACAGTTCACATGTCAGTCTGAGGACCTGGATCAATGTCCTGTACTAACAACACACAGTACACAGGTCAGTCTGAGGACCTGGATCAATGTCCTGTACTAACAACACACAGTACACAGGTCAGTCTGAGGACCTGGATCAATGTCCTGTACTAGCAACACACAGTTCACATGTCAGTCTGAGGACCTGGATCAATGTCCCGTACTAGCAACACATAGTTCATATGTCAGTCTGAGGACCTGGATCAATGTCCTGTACTAGCAACACACAGTTCACATGTCAGTCTGAGGACCTGGATCAATGTCCCGTACTAGCAACACACAGTTCACATGTCAGTCTGAGGACCTGGATCAATGTCCTGTACTAGCAACACACAGTACACATGTCAGTCTGAGGACCTGGATCAATGTCCTGTACTAGCAACACACAGTACACATGTCAGTCTGAGGACCTGGATCAATGGCCTGTACTAGAAACACACAGTACACATGTCAGTCTGAGGACCTGGATCAATGGCCTGTACTAGCAATAAACAGTACACATGTCAGTCTGAGGACCTGGATCAATGTCCTGTACTAACAACACACAGTACACAGGTCAGTCTGAGGACCTGGATCAATGTCCTGTACTAGCAACACACAGTACACATGTCAGTCCGAGGACCTGGATCAATGTCCTGTACTAGCAACACACAGTACACATGTCAGTCTGAGGACCTGGATCAATGTCCCGTACTAGCAACACACAGTACACATGTCAGTCTGAGGACCTGGATCAATGTCCTGTACTAGCAACACACAGTACACATGTCAGTCCGAGGACCTGGATCAATGTCCTGTACTAGCAACACACAGTAGACATGTCAGTCTGAGGAACTGGATCAATGTCCTGTACTAGCAACACACAGTACACATGTCAGTCTGAGGACCTGGATCAATGTCCTGTACTAGCAACACACAGTACACATGTCAGTCTGAGGACCTGGATCAATGTCCTGTACTAGCAACACACAGTTCACATGTCAGTCTGAGGACCTGGATCAATGTCCTGTACTAGCAACACACAGTACACATGTCAGTCTGATGACTTCATTATTAAAATTATTGTACAAATGTTGCGCTTTGTCTATGCATGTTGCTTCTAAGATAGCACATATGTTGTGCTTTTTCCTATGCATGTTGCATCTATTAGTGTACAAATGTTGTTTTGTGCTATGCATGTTGCATCATAGTACAAATGTAGTGTTTTGTACTATGCATGTTGCAACTATTATAGTACAAATGTAGTGCTTTATGCTATGCATATTGCATCTATTAATATACAAATGTTATGTTTTGTTCTATGCATGTTGCATTTATTATAGTACAAATGTAGTGCTTTATGCTATGCATATTGCATCTATTAATGTACAAATGTTATGTTTTGTTCTATGCATGTTGCATTTATTATTGTACAAATGTAGTGTTTTGTACTGTGCATGTTGCATTTATTATAGTACAAATGTAGTGTTTTGTGCTATGCATGTTGCATTTATTATAGTACAAATGTAGTGTTTTGTACTATGCATATCGCATCTATTAATGTACAAATGTTATGTTTTGTTCTATGCATGTTGCATTTATTATTGTACAAATGTAGTGTTTTGTACTGTGCATGTTGCATTTATTATAGTACAAATGTAGTGTTTTGTTCTATGCATATTGCTTCTATTAATGTACAAATGTTGTTTTGTTGTATGCATGTCGCATCTATTGTTGTACAGATGTCTTTTGTTCTATGCATGTTGCATTTATTATAGTACAAATGTAGTGCTTTGTGCTATGCATATTGCATCTATTAATGTACAAATGTTATGTTTCGTTCTATGCATGTTGCATTTATTATAGTACAAATGTAGTGCTTTGTGCTATGCATATTGCATCTATTAATGTACAAATGTTATGTTTTGTTCTATGCATGTTGCATTTATTATAGTACAAATGTAGTGCTTTATGCTATGCATATTGCATCTATTAATGTACAAATGTTATGTTTTGTTCTATGCATGTTGCATTTATTATTGTACAAATGTAGTGTTTTGTACTGTGCATGTTGCATTTATTATAGTACAAATGTAGTGCTTTATGCTATGCATATTGCATCTGTTAATGTACAAATGTTATGTTTTGTCCTATGCATGTTGCATTTATTATAGTACAAATGTAGTGTTTTGTTCTATGCATGTTGCTTCTATTAATGTACAAATGTTGTTTTGTTGTATGCATGTCGCATCTATTGTTGTACAGATGTCTTTTGTTCTATGCATGTTGCATCTATTATAGTACAAATGTAGTGCTTTGTGCTATGCATATTGCATCTATTAATGTACAAATGTTATGTTTTGTTCTATGCATGTTGCATTTATTATAGTACAAATGTAGTGCTTTGTTCTATGCATGTTGCATCTATTGTACACATGTTGTGTTTTGTTCTATGCATGTTGCATCTACTAATGTACCAATGTAGTGCTTTGTTCTATACATGTTGCACAAATTTTGTGTTTTGTTTTATGCATGTTGAATTTATTATAGTACAAATGTAGTGCTTTGTGCTATGCATGTTGCATTTATTAATGTACAAATGTAGTGCTTTGTCCTATTCATGTTGCATCTATTGTACACTTGTGTTTTGTTGTATGCATGTTGCATTTATTATTGTACAAATGTAGTGTTTTGTTATACGCATGTTGCATTCATTATAGTACAAATGTTGTGTTTTGTCGTATGCATGTTGCATCTATTATTGTACAAATGTTGTGTTTTGTTCTATACAGGTTGCATTTATTATTGTACAAATGTAGTGTTTTGTGCTATGCATGTTTAATTTATAATAGTACAAATGTAGTGTTTTCTTCTATGCATGTTGCATCTAATATAGTATAAGTGTTGTCTTTTGTTCCATGCATGTTGCATCTAATATAGTATAAGTGTTGTCTTTTGTTCCATGCATGTTGCATCTATTATAGTACAAATGTTATGTTTTGTTCTATGCATGTTGCTTCTAACATAGTACAAATGTTGTACTTTGTACTATGCACGTTGCATCTATTATAGTACAAATGTAGTGTTTTTTCCTATGCATGTTGCATCTATTGTACACACGTGTTTTGTACTATGCATGTTGCATTTACCATAGTACAAATGTAGTGCTTTGTTCTATGCATGTTGCATATATTATTGTACAAATGTCGTGTTTTGTCCTATGTCTTTTGCATCTATTACTGTACAAATGTTGTGTTTTGTCCTATACAGGTTGCATTTATTATTGTACAAATGTAGTGTTTTGTTCTATGCGTGATGCATCTATAATTGTACAAATGTCGTGTTTTGTTCTATGCATGTTGCACCTATTATTGTATAAATTTAGTGTTTTGTGCTATGTGTGTTGCATCTGACATAATACAAATGTAGTGTTTTGTTCTGTGCATGTTGCATCTAACATAGTACACATGTTGTGCTTTGTTCCATGCATGTTGCATCTATTGTAGTACAAATGTAGTGTTTTGTACTATGCATGTTGCATCTGACATATTACAAATGTAGTGTTTTGTTCTATGCATGTTGCATTTATTACTGTACAAAGGTAGTGTTTTGGTCTCTGTATGTTGCATCTAATATAGTACAAATGTTGTGTTTTGTTCCATGCATGTTGCATCTATTGGAGTACAAATGTTGTGTTTTCTTCCATGCATGTGGCATCTATTGTAGTACAAATGTAGTGTTTTGTACTATGCATATTTCCTCTGACATAGTACAAATGTAGTGTTTTGGTCTATGCATGTTGCATCTAATATAGTACAAATGTTGTGTTTTGTTCCATGCATGTTGCATCTATTGGAGTACAAATGTTGTGTTTTCTTCCATGCATGTTGCATCTATTGTAGTACAAATGTAGTGTTTTGTACTATGCATATTTCCTCTGACATAGTACAAATGTAGTGTTTTGGTCTATGCATGTTGAATTTATTATTGTACAAAGGTAGTGTTTTGGTCTCTGTATGTTGCATCTAATATAGTACAAATGTTGTGTTTTGTTCCATGCATGTTGCATCTATTGTAGTACAAATGTAGTGTTTTCTTCCATGCATGTTGCATCTATTGTAGTACAAATGTAGTGCTTTGTTCTACGCATGAGCGGCCCTAAGTGAAAGACTTGAGTGGACTGACTGTCTTGTCTCTTCATGTACATCCACATGTCCCTCTCCTCTTGGCTGTGGGCAAAGGTGCATCTCTCAGAGTAGTTACATTTCCTTCTCTCCAGTATCTGGTTGCACATCTGCCAAAAGGACAACATGGAGGCCATTATTATCAGTAGTTACATTTCCTTCTCTCCAGTATCTGGTTGCACATCTGCAAGAGGACAACATGGAGGCCATTATTATCAGTAGTTACATTTCCTTCTCTCCAGTATCTGGTTGCACATCTGCAAGAGGACAACATGTAGGCCATTATTACCAAAACACACATTTGGCGCCAAGACTCACTTCATATTGTGCCGGGCAGTTCTTGGTGGTATGCGGCAGTGGTCGGACCGGAACCCATTTATTTTTGTCCAAGGTCTTGACGAGAAGCATGTGCTGCTCCTTGGTCCACCTGTGGGGATATATATGGCATCAACATCTGTCTGCTGGTTTTCTCCTCTCAAACATTCTAAATTGACCCTAAGGTATGACGTGTTGGGACCCTCCCTTTTAGAGTCTTTGTTTTGTGATCAACAACAATGATATTTTTGTAAATAACAGCACTCCAAATGATGCTTCCTTTTAATTTCATATTGTCTCAAGTCAATTATGAGATAAAAAGTCAATTATGAGACAAAGTCAACATGATGTAATTAAAAAGTCAAAATTATGAGATAAGAAAGTCATACTTATGGTATAGTCCATTTTGAAATAAAGTCAAAATTATGAGATGAGAAACAATTCTAACCTGCTCAGTGGCCTAGTGGTTAGAGAGTGAGCCCTGAGATGGCTAGGTTGGGAGTTCAAACCCCGGCCGAGTAGTTCTAAAGACTATAAAAATGGGAGCCGTTACCTCCCTGCTTGGCACTCAGCATCAAGGCTTGGAATTGGGGGTTAAATCATCAAAAAATGATTCCTGGGCGTGGCCACCGCTGGTGCTCACTGCTCTCCTCACCTCCCAGCGAGTGAACAAGGGGGATGGGTTAAATGCAGAGGACAAATTTCACCACACCTAGTGGGTGTGTGTGATAATAATTGCTACTTTAACTTAACTTTATGAAATAAAGTCCTAATTATGAAATAAGAAAGTCATAATTATGAGGACTTTTCTCAGCATTTTCAGGTGGGATAAAAAAAAAAAAAAGACATTAATTACTGATTCTAATGATCGCTTATTTGTTGTATTGTCTGGGCAGCACTACTTTCTAGTGTCCAATCAGAACACAGGAGTTACTGTGTTCAAAGTGCCAAGAGAGAAAAACTATGTTTTTTATATACTATATATATTGAACACACCTTCAATACTATATATACACACACCTTCAATACTATATACACACACATTCAATACTATATATACACACATTCAATACTATATACACACAAATACTATATACTGTACACACCTTCAATACTATATATACACACCTTCAATACTATATACTGTACCATTTTGTGCGGTCAGTTTTACAGTACAGGTTATACATACTGTATTTCCTTGAATTGCCGCCAGGGCACTAATTAATTTAAAACCTCTTCTCCCTCCGGCGCTTACCAAAGGCATGCGGTAAATTTAGGCCTGCACTTAAACATTTGAGTGTGATGTAAGGATACCATCATGAAAAGGACTTTTAATAAAAAAAACTTTATTATGGTCTTACCTTTACGTTTAAATGAAGTCCATGCACAGCTTCTTCTGATCAAAAGCATTGATAACTTGTTTATAGAAGTCTTCCTTATCTTTCTTCAGTTTTAAAAGTCTCTGTCTCGATGGAGATCTTCCTTTATTACCTCCTGCTTCGATTGAAAGTCCAGTTTAGAAAACTGATTTATTTTAGAGCTGTAATCCTCCATGTTAAAAGTGCAAGCGAGAGGAAAAAATAAACACACGCTGCTCACTCTTGCTGGTCCAGTTCATGGTCGATAGGTGTGTAGCCATAGCGCACTCTCGTTTGGGTTGCTCCCGACGTGCAGACCGCTGCTATCAGTTAGCTCGGCTCCTCACGTGTAGTGCGGGCGACGACAGAATTATCCTCGGACAACTTCCCCTCTCGTTCTGCTCCGTGGGTGATCTCTTTATCCCACCGCTGCCACCATGAAGTGTTATTGTATTAATAATACACTGGGTATTTATGACTGGAACATGCTTTATTTCAGCCCGGTTGTTTACATAGCCGGCATAATAGTAGTGGTGTTACATCCTAAAAGGTCCGTCGTGCACCCCCCGCGTCATAGCTGTTCCCAGCACATATCACTGCACTTGTTGTCATTTGTTCTGCAGCCGAGTAGTCGCAAGAAGGATCACTAGCGCCCTCTACCACCAGGAGGCAGGAGTCATTTAATGACTCATATTTGACACACGCAGCTACGATATATTAATAAAACATAGCGGCTTACTGTTCTTTTTAGCATATTCAATAGCTTGGACCTTAAATCCTACTGAATAGCTCTTAATCTTCTTCCCTTTATGCGATATCAAATGATTGAAATCAGCCACCTCCATTTTGAAAATGATGACATGGGAAGTGTCACTCGTGACGTGACGAGTTTGACCAGGCGGTAATACTAAGCATGCGCTAATTATTTTGCGAAACGAGTTTGACCAGGCAGTAATTCAAGGCAGGCGCATACTCTATACCCGGCGGCAATTCAAGGAAATACGGTATACACACCTTCAATACTATATACACACACCTTTAAATCAACAAAATGAATTCCTCCTCCAGGTGCCCATAAAAGAACATCATGACTTACGTGTGTTTGGCCCTGGCACTGCAGTACTTGAGGGCTTTGTCTGGCAGGCTCATGTTGCCTCCTCGCCAGCACTGAGCACAGGCAAAGTTCATCTTCATCTTCATGTTCACATGGCTGCCTCTCGCTCTGCTCTCGCCGTCAGTCGCAGCAGGACACTATCACACATGTGAGGACACAGAGTCACACTTTAAATACACTATCACACATGTGGACACATGTGAGCATGCAGTCACACTTCACAATACTTGCTATTTCTTTCTCTAACATGGAATTATTTACAGGAGCCATAGACAAGTTGTTGAACACTTCCTTGTAAACATAAATAGGGATGTAAGTATATGAAAATCTCACGCTCAGATAGGGTCACAGTAGTAAAGCTAAGGTAAGATATTATTGTCGTACTGTAAGGAAATATGGTCACGGTATTAAAGCCAAGGTAAGATATTATTGTGGTACTGTAAAAAAATAAAGGCTTGGTTAAAAAGCCATACCGTGTCAAATGAAGTGGCAGAAATGTGGTCCATAATGGATTTATGCCAAAGGAAATATAACTGCTTGTCTGCTCAAAAAGTCAAAAATATGAAATAATCATAATTATGATATAAACCTCAAAAATATGAGATAGTCATAATTATAAAATGAAAAATCCTAATTATGAGATGTAAAGTCATGAGATTAAAAAAGTCATAATTATGAGTAAGTCCTAAATTTGACAAAAGAAAGCCATAATTATGTGATAAAGTCATAATTTTGAGATAAGAAAGTCATAATTATGAAAATAAATAGTCATAATATGAAATAATAAGTAATAATGAGATTATAAGATAAAATGTCAATTATGACAGTGGTCCCCAACCTTTTTGTAGCTACGGACCGGTCAACGCTTGATAATTAGTCATTAAAAAGGGAGGTTTTTGTCATGAAAAAGGGAGGTTTTAGGGTCGGTGCACTAATTGTAAGTGTATCTTGTGTTTTTTATGTTGATTTAATAAATAAATATAAATAAGATATTAATAAAAAATTCTTCTGCTGCCCGGTGGTTGGGCACCACTGAATTATGAGATCAAGTCGAAATTATGAGATTAAAGAGTCATGATTATAAGATTAGTCCTAATTATGAGATAAAAAGTCAAAGATTAGATAAAAAGTCAATTATAAGATACCGTATTTCCTTGAATAGCCGCCGGACATGTAATATGCGCCTGCCTTGAATTACTGCCGGGTAAAACTCGCTCCCCAAATTTATTAGCGCATGCTTACTTTTGCCGCCGGGTCAAATTTGTGACATCACGTGTGACGATTCCCCTGCCTTCATATTCAAAATGGCGGGGGAGTTTATTTTTGCATTTACTGTGCGTAAACCAGGTGTCTTTTTCCACAGCCATACAGATCACACTAATGGTTGTGATATAAAACCATTTTAACACTCTTACTAATATGCGTCACACTCTGTGAACCCTAACCAAACAAGAATAACAAACACATTTCTGGAAAACATTAGCTCTGTAACACATTATAAACGCAACATAAGAATTACCCAGAATTCCAATGCATCCATGACTCTTGGCTATATTATACACCCGCTAGCACCAAACACCCCCCCTGCGTGCTTCGGTTGAGGTGGGCGGGGTGGGGGCATGTATAATATAGCCAAGAGTCATGGATGCATTGGAATTCTAGGTAATTCTTATGTTGCGTTTATAATGTTTTACAGAGCCAATGTTCCCCAGAAATGTGTTTGTTATTCTTGTTTGGTTAGGGTTCACAGAGTGTGGTGCATATTAGTAAGAGTTTTAAAGTTGTTTATATCACAACCATCAGTGTAAACGATAGGGCTGTTGACCAAGCTGTTGCAATCTTGTACGAGAAGCTGCAAATTGCATGCGTCCTACCGGCACGCAGATAGCATGGTGCAAAGGTAGGCTGGATGACATGTTGTAGAACAGTGGTCCCCAACCACCGGGCCGCGGCTGCAGAAGAATATTATAATATATATATTTTTTAATCACACTAAATTTTTTACTGCATGCCATTGGTAGGCGCAGGGGTGAGAAGAGGTTACAAAAATATTAGCGCCTGCTGTCTTTTACCGCAGGAATAAGCGCAGGAGTGAGAAGAGGTTTTAAATCAATTAGCGCTCTGGCTATTCAAGGAAATACGGTAGTCAAAAATTATGAGATAAATCATAATTATTAGCTAAAAAGTCATAATTATGTGATAAAATGTCAATTATGCGATAAAGAGTCATAATTATGAGATAAAGTCAAAATGATGAGATAAGAAAAAGTCATAATTATGAAAGAGTCAAAATTATGAGGAAAAAAGTTATTATTATGAGATAAAAAGTCATAATTATGAGATACGCCCTTATGAGATAAAGTCATAACTGTGAGATAAAAAGTCAATTATGAAATCAAAAGTCAAAATTTTAAGAGAAAAAGTCAATTATGAGATAAGGTTGAAATTATGAGATAAATCATAATTATGAAATAAAAGGTCAACATTTTAAGATAAAAAGTGAATTATGAGATAAATCTGAAATTATGAAATGAATCATAATTATGATATCAAAAGTCAATTATGAGATAAAAAGTCATAATTATGAGATACGTCATTATGAGATAAGAAGTCATAATTATGAGATAAAAATCAATTATGAGATCAAAAGTCAAAATTTAAAGAGAAAAGGTCAATTATGAGATAAAGTTGAAATTATGAGATAAATCATAATTATGAGAGAAAAGGTCAATGACAGAAAAAGTCAACATTTAAAGATAAAAAGTGAATTATGAAATAAAGTTGAAATTATGACAAATATGTGAAAAAAGTCAATTATGTGATAGAAAGTCAAAATGATCTGATAAAAAGTCATAATTATGAGATAAAGTAAAAATTGTGAGATAAGAAAAAGTCATAATTATGAAAGTCGAAATTATGAGATAAGTCATAACTATGAAATAAATCATAGTTATGAGATTAAATAGTCATAATTACAAGGAAAAAAGTTATAATTATGAGATAAAAAGTCATAATTATGAGATACGTCACTATGAGATAGTCAAAACTAAGACAAAAAGTCAATTATGAGATCAAAAGTCAAAATGTAAAGAGAAATAGTCAATTACGAGATAAAGTTGAAAATACGAGATAAATCATACTTATGAGATAAAAGGTCAAGTATGACAGAAAAGGTCAAAATTTAAAGATAAAAGTGAATTATGAGATAAAGTTGAAATTATGAGATAAAGAATAATGTTATCAAAAGTCAATTATGAGATAGTCATAATTGTGAGATAAAAAGTCATGATTATGAAATACACCATTGAGATAAAAAGTCATAATTATGAGAAAAAAAGTCAACATTTTAAGTTGAATTATGAGATCAAAACTCAATTATGAGATAGGTCAAAATTTAAAGATAAAAAGTAAATTATGAAATAGTCGAAATTATGACATAAGTCATAACTATGTGACAAAAAGTCAATTATGGGATACAAAGCCAATTATGAGACAACAAATCATAATCATGAAATCAAAAGTCTTAATTGTGAGATAAAAAGTTCAAATGTTCTCAGCTTTAATCGCTCTGGGTTTACTTCCCAGACCAGTCTACTTTGTAGCGCCAGAAATAAAACTACAAAGACCTCCAAGTTGTGGTCTGATATTGTCACATTCCACAGTATTATTGCTAACATTTTCAAACTAAAATACTGCAATATTTACAATACCATTATGTCCCTATTGATACGTCTTCTAACGAGATGTTACTTCTCAATCACCCGTAAGTCCAAAGAAAACTACAGTATACGACGAATAAACTATCATAAATAAAATTACAGTATATGACAAATAAACTAACAAGACAAAGAAATCTACAGTATACGACAAAAAAATGACAAGTAAAACTACAGTATGTGACAAATAAACTAACATGACAAAGAAAACTACGGTGTATGACGAATAAAGTAACATGACAAAGAAAACTACAGTATATTACAAATAAACTATCATAAATAATATTACAGTATGTGACAATAAACTAACATGACAAAGAAAACTACAGTATATGACAAATAAACTATCATAAATCAAACTACAGTATATGACAAATAAACTAGTATGAAAAATAAAACTACTTTATATGACAAATAAACTAACATGACAAAGAAAACTACAGTATGTGACAAATAAACTATCATAAATCAAACTACAGTATATGACAAATAAACTAGTATGAAAAATAAAACTACTTTATATGACAAATAAACTAACATGACAAAGAAAACTACAGTATGTGACAAATAAACTATCATAAATCAAACTACAGTATATGACAAACTATCATAAATAAAACTACAGTATGTGAGAAATAAACTAACATGACAAAGAAAACTACAATATACAACAAATATACTATCATAAATCAAACTACGGTATATGACAAATAAACTATCATAAATAAAACTACAGTATATGACAAATAACCTATCATAAATAAAACTACAGTATATGACAAATAAATGACCACAAATCAAACTACAGTATATGACAAATAGACTAACATGAAAAATAAAACTACTGTATATGACAAATAAACTAACATGACAAAGAAAACTAAAGTATGTGACAGATAAACTATCATAAATCAAACTACAGTATATGACAAACTATCATAAATACAACTACAGTGTGTGGTAATTGACAGGTGTGTTTAAGAGTTATGTCAAGTAACTTGAAATGATTGACATTTAAAGCCAGATCTTACTTGACTAAATGTTTGGCTGCTTGACTTCCCTTCTTGCTGCTGGTGATAGTTCCTTGAGACTTTCACCATCTCATCAGGGCTGATACCTGCAAGCAAACACAAGGACAGCAATCAACTTCCTGGGAGGACTGGAACTCACCTGTACACACCTGTCTGCCTTCTGTAGCATCATCAACACTATCAACTTCCTGTGAGGACTGGAACTCACCTGTACACACCTGTCTGCCTGTCTAGCATCATCAACACTATCAACTTCCTGGGAGGACTGGAACTCACCTGTATACACCTGTCTGCCTGTCTAGCATCCACAACACTATTAACTTCCTGGGAGGTCTGAAACTCACCTGTACACACATGTCTGCCTGTCTAGCATCATCAACACTATGAACTTCCTGGGAGGACTGAAACACACCTGTCTGCCTCTCTAGCATCCACAACACTATCAACTTCCTGGGAGGACTGAAACTCACCTGTACACACCTGTCTGCCTCTCTAGCATCATCAACACTATCAACTTCCTGGGAGGACTGGAACTCACCTGTACACACCTGTCTGCCTCTCTAACATCCAAAACACTATCAACTTCCTGGGAGGTCTGAAACACACCTGTCTGCCTCTCTAGCATCCACAACACTATCAACTTCCTGTGAGGACTGGAACTCACCTTGGACAATCAAACTACCATCCACACACTCCACTCACCTTGAACAATCAAACTACCATCCACACACTCTGGAAAATCAAACTACCATCAGCACACTCCACTCACCTTGGACAATCAAACTACTATCCACACACACTGCACAATCAAACTACCATCCACACACTCCACTTACCTTGGACAGTCAAACTACCATCCACACACTCCACTTACCTTGAACAATCAAACTACCATCCACACACTCTGGCCAATCAAACTACCATCCACACACTCCACTCACCTTGGACAATCAAACTACTATCCACACACACTCCACTTACCTGGGACAGTCAAACTACCATCCACACATTCTACTTACCTTGGACAATCAAACTAACATCCACACACTCCCCTCACCTTGGACAATCAAACTACCATCCACACACTCTGGATATTCAAACTACCATCCACACACTCCACACACCTTGGAGAATCAAACTACCATCCACACACTCACACACCTTCGACAATCAAACTACCATCCACATATTCCACTCACCGTGGACAATCAAACTACCATCCACACACTTCACTCACCTTGGACAATCAAACTACCATCCACACAAGCCACTCACCTGGACAATCAAACTACCATCCACACATGCCACTCACCTTGGAGAATCAAACTACCATCCACACACTCGCACACCTTGGAGAATCAAACTACCATCCACAGACTCCACTCACCTTGGACAATCAAACTACCATCCACAGACTCCACACACCTTCGAGAATTAAGCTACCATGCACAGACTCCACACACCTTGGACAATCAAACTACCATCCACACACTGGCCAATCGAACTACCATCCACACACTCTGGACAATCAAACTACCATCCACACACTCGCACACCTTGGAGAATCAAACTACCATCCACAGACTCCACTCACCTTGGACAATCAAACTACCATCCACACACGCCACTCACCTGGACAATCAAACTACCATCCACACACGCCACTCACCTTGGAGAATCAAACTACCATCCACACACTTGCACACCTTGGAGAATCAAACTACCATCCACAGACTCCACTCACCTTGGACAATCAAACTACCATCCACAGACTCCACACACCTTCGAGAATCAAACTACCATGCACAGACTCCACACACCTTGGACAATCAAACTACCATCCACACACTCTGGCCAATCGAACTACCATCCACACACTCTGGACAATCAAACTACCATCCACACACTCTGGACAATCAAACTACCATCCACACACTCTGGACAATCAAACTACCATCCACACACTCTGGACAATCAAACTACCATCCACACACTCTGGACAATCAAACTACTATCCACTCCCCCTGGACAATCAAACTACCATCCACACAATCCTCTAACCTTGGACAATCAAACTACCATCCACACACTCTGGACAATCAAACTACCATCCACACACTCTGGACAATCAAACTACCATCCACACACTCTGGACAATCAAACTACTATCCACTCCCCCTGGACAATCAAACAACCGTCCACACACTCCTCTAACCTTGGACAATCAAACTACCATCCACACACTCTGAACAATCAAACTACTATCCACTCCCCCTGGACAATCAAACTACCATCCACACAATCCTCTAACCTTGGACAATCAAACTACCATCCACTCCCCCTGGACAATCAAACTACCATCCACTCCCCCTGGACAATCAAACTACCATCCACACAATCCTCTAACCTTGGACAATCAAACTACCATCCACACACTCCACTCACTTTGGACAATCAAACTACCATCCACACACTCTGGACAATCAAACTACCATCCACACACTCTGGACAATCAAACTACTATCCACTCCCCCTGGACAATCAAACAACCGTCCACACACTCCTCTAACCTTGGACAATCAAACTACCATCCACACACTCTGGACAATCAAACTACTATCCACTCCCCCTGGACAATCAAACTACCATCCACACAATCCTCTAACCTTGGACAATCAAACTACCATCCACACACTCCACTCACTTTGGACAATCAGACTACCATCCACAAACTCTGGACAATCAAACTACCATCTACACACTCCACTCCCCCTGGACATTGAACCATGTCACTTGCACTCACACGTATGGACAGCCTGCACACATCAGTAAGGCATGGTAGTTTGCTATAAGTGTTGTACATGAAGGGCTGGGTCAGCCAACAAAATGAAGGGGGGTTAAGTGTGCTGTGCGCCCACCAGTGTCCTGTTGGACCCTCCAGGTCTGGAGCTCTATGACGGAGTGAGCGTACTGGCAGCTGTCCTCCCTCTGGCAGCCGTAACGGAAGACTTGGGGACAGAGTGCAAAGTGGGCCAACACGCCCAGGGGACGCACTTTTCTGTAGTTGACGTTGGTGGTCCTTACCACAAAAGCTAAACACCTGACACGGGGGGAAACACAAAGAAGAAAATACCAATAAAAACTAAAGAAAATGAACACATTAAAAAGCTGCTTGGACGAAAAAACAGACTTTGAATCTCAGTAAGACTAAAATAATGCTATTTGGTAACAGTAGAAGAGAAAGTCCAACACAAATACAAACCCCGAATCCACATGAGTTGGGAAATTGTGTTAGATGTAAATATAAACAGAATACACAAATTTGCGAATCATTTTCAACCCATATTCAGTTGAATATGCTACAAAGACAACATATTTGATATTCAAACTGATAAACTTTTTTTTTTTTTTTGCAAATATTCATTAACTTTAGAATTTGATGCCAGCAACACGTGACAAAGAAGTTGGGAAAGGTGGCAATAAATACTGATTAAGTTTAGGAATGCTCATCAAACGCTTATTTGGAACATCCCACAGGTTTGCAGGCTAATTGGGAACAGGTGGGTGCCATGTTTGGGTATAAAAACAGTTTCCCAAAAAATGCTCAGTCTTTAACAAGAAAGGATGGGGCGAGGTACACCCCTTTGTCCACAACTGCGTGAGCAAATAGTCAAACAGTTTAAGAACGTTTCTCAAAGTGCAATTGCAAGACATTTAGGGATTTCAACATCTACGCTCCATAATATCATCAAAAGGTTCAGAGAATCTGGAGAAATCACTCCACGTAAGCGGCATGGCCGGAAACCAACATTGAATGACCGTGACCTTCCATCCCTCAGACGGCACTGTATAAAAAACCGATATCAATCTCTAAAGGATATCACCACATGGGCTCAGGAAAACTTCCGAAAACCACTGTCACTAATTACTGTTGGTCGCTACATCTGTAAGTGCAAGTTAAAGCTCTACAATGCAAAGCGAAACCCATTTATGAACAACATCCAGGACTGTTGAACGACTGAAGCTCTACATAAAACAAGAATGGGAAAGAATTCCACTTTCAAAGCTTCAACAATTAGTTTCCTCAGTTCCCAAACGTTTATTGAGTCTTGTAAAAATAAAAGGTGATGTAACACAGTGTTGAACACGCCCTTTCCCAACTACTTTGGCGCGTGTTGCAGCCATGAAATTCTAAGTTAATTATTATTTGCCAAAAAAAAAAAGAAAGTTTATGAGTTTGAACATCAAAAATCTTGTCTTTGTAGTGCATATAATTGACTATGGGTTGAAAATGATTTGCAAATCATTGTATTCTGTTTATATTTACATCTAACACAATTTCCCAACTCATATGGAAACGGGGTTTGTACAAATAGACGGGGTAGACATTGAAAGGGTGGAAGAAAACACATTTTGGGTGTCATAATAAATGATAGAATGAGCTGGAAACCTCATGTAAAAATATACAACATAAAGTAGCAAGAAACACGTCAATATTGAATAAAACTAAACATGTTCGAGACCAAAAATGACTTGATATTGTCTACTGCTCACTAGTGTTACATATCTGACTTAGTGTGGAGAAATATGGGAAATAACTACAAAAGTAGACTTATTCACAAATTGTGTTACAAACAAGATCAGCTATAATAATACATCATGTTGGATATAGAGAACATACAAACACTTTATTTATTAAAAAATATCTATTATAATAATGCATCACGTTGGATCAAAACTATTGGAATTCAATGAGTTGGTGCATTTGCAAACATCTAACATGATGCAAACTATAACTTGCTACCCATGAATGTACAACAATTTTTCTCATCTAAAGAGGAGAAATATAACCTTAGAGCAAGGTTCGGGGACCTTTTTGACTGGGAGAGCCATGAAAGCCAAATATTTTAACATTTATTTCCGTGAGAGCCATATAATATTTTTTAGACCAACATTTTGAAAGTCTCTTATTCTTTTTAATGAGATGTTTATTCTGAAGCTAACCAAATATAAATAAAACACTTTTTACCATTAATGCGACTTCTTGAACAGGTGTGGTAGAAAACGGTTGGATGGATTAAAATGCACGAGAATGTTTGATATTTTGAAGGTTATTTTTAACACCGTGATTATGTTAGAATAAATATGTATATATAATCACAAAACTTTAATGCTTAAGGGCCGTTGCTATAATTATTTTCAATTGTGCTGAAGTGGTATTTTTCTTTGTCTGTGCAAAGCTGGCAATCCAAAAGATTGCAAGCCTGCCTGGTATCAGTGTCTGTGTCCAGGAATGGCCTGCTGCCGCAGACAGAGCAGAGACAAGGCGATATCACCAGCGTCAACACATGTGCATTTTTGTATAATCATATATTGTGTCTAACTGAAGTTGTCGAGATTACCCCCTTCCCTCAGCGACAGCTTCAGTGATGTAAAAAGGGACCTCCCAAATAAATAGAGGAAGCGCGCGGGCTGGACTTTTAGAACGTAGTTTGGATCTGTAACTAGGATACAGCCCAAAACACGTGTCTCCTCATTGAGCCAAATTGAACTTTGTCTCTGCATGACTCCTTGCTTCTCGTCTGTTTAATAGATGTCATCAGTGTTTGAACCTGACAGATTACCAGCGGATATATTTATTTCTGATCGTTTTAAGCAATGTCAGCTAAGATTTATCTGAGAGCCAGACACAGTCATCAAAAGAGCCACATCTGGCCCGAGAGCCATAGGTTCCCTACCCCTGCCTTAAAGAAAAATGTCATTTAAAACATGTGTACGCACATACAACACTTAACACTTTTGGTATATCGGGATGTGGAATGAAATGATGGAATGGATGAAGTAAAGAAAAGAAAGAAAGCAGCAATATGATTCACTTTAAGAGACTGTTCAAACTACAAATGTTCACTAAAGGACTACTGAAACCCACTACTACCAACCACGCAGTCTGATAGTTTATAAATCAATGATGAAATTTTAACATCGCAACACATGCCAATACGGCCGGGTTAGTTTACTAAATTGCAATTTTAAATTTCGCGCGGAAATATCCTGCTGAAACGTCTCGGTATGATGACGCATGTGCCTGATGTCACACATTGTAGAGGAAATTGTGTTCCAGCATCGTTTCCAGCTTTTAAATTGTCTGTTTTCATTGCGAAAGTCCACAGTATTCTGGACATTTGTGTAGCTGAATCTTTTGCAATTTGTTCAATTTAACAATGGAGACATCAAAGAAGAAAGCTGTAGGTGGGAAGCGGTGTATTGCGGCCGCCTTTAGCAACACAAACACAGCCGGTGTTTCATTGTTTACATTCCCGAAAGATGACGGTGAAGCTTTACTATGGAACGGAGATGTCAAGCGAACACGGTTGGATAGGACCACACACACAAAGTACAGTGTATTATGCAGCGATCATTTCGAAAGATCGTGTTTCGAAGCGGGTCCCTTGCGAAGGGCAGAGATGGGCATCGCCACCACCCGTCGACTAGTGCTGAAGAAATGTGCCGGGCCGACCTTCAGGTTGTACAGGTACGACCATATAATCTTACTAAAACACAAGTAACACAATAAGCAGAGAAGGAATTTTCCAGAATTATCCGAGTAAATGTGTCTAATAACATCTGAATCGCTCCTACTGCCCTTTATCTTTTTTTTTTCTTCTAGTCCTTCACTCTCACTTTCCTCATCCACAAATCTTTCATCCTCGCTCAAATTAATGGGGAAATTGTCGCTTTCTCGGTCCGAATAGCTCTCGCTGCTGGTGGCCATGATTATAAACAATGTTCAGATGTGAGGAGCTCCACAACCCGTGACGTCACGCGCACATCGTCTGCTTTCTGGTACAGGCAAGGCTTTTTTATTAGCGACCAAAAGTTGCGAACTTTATCGTCGATGTTCTTTACTAAATTCTTTCAGCAAAAATATGGCAATATTGCGAAATGATCAAGTATGACACATAGACTGGACCTGCTATCCCCGTTTGAATAAGAACATCTCATTTCAGTAGGCCTTAAGTACACACAACAGGAATTATGATCAACATCTTCAACCTTTTTTTTATTGAGATAAAGATTACTTCTGTATTTAATATTTGTTTACTTACTAAGGTATATTATCTATTTGCTCACTGTTCTGTTACAGAGAACAAGGAAATGGGATAAAATTGCTATGGTAGGATAAGGGGTAGGATTAAATAAGGTCTGCTTCTTCTTCTTCCTTTTCGGATGTGCTGTAACTGTCTGATGCATCACATTGTATCCTATGCATGTTGCACTGAAACTGAAGTGAATGAGGTGCACAGTGACAGGTGTGTGGCACGCTCACTTGTTGGCATCAAAGGAGTGGTGGGCGTCTATGTGGGAGCACAGGGTGGGCTTTTCTCTGCTGCGTGTACTGATGATCCGAGGTTTGCTGTCATAACATTCCTGAAGGCACACACAAGAAAAGCATTGAATTAAAAAGGAAGTCATCCTGATGATCATATTCACTGTATTGCCAAAAGTATGGTGTCCATCCATCCAAATGATGACAATAAGGTGTCCTAATCACTTGGCCCGGCCACAGGTGTATCAAATCAAGAACTCAGGCATGGAGATTGTTTCTCCAAACATTTGTGAAAGAATCGGCCGCTCTCAGTGATTTCCAGCATGGAACTGTCATAAGATGTGAAATGTGCAACAAATCCAGTCCTGAAATTTCCATCCATCCATTTCTACCGCTTATTCCCTTTTGGGGTCGCGGGGGGCGCTGGCGCCTATCTCAGCTACAATCGGGCGGAAGGCGGGGTACACCCTGGACAAGTCGCCACCTCATCGCAGGGCCAACACAGATAGACAGACAACATTCACACTCACATTCACACACTAGGGCCAATTTAGTGTTGCCAATCAATCTATCCCCAGGTGCATGTCTTTGGAAGTGGGAGGAAGCCGGAGTACCCGGAGGGAGCCCACGCATTCACGGGGAGGACATGCAAACTCCACACAGAAAGATCCCGAGCCTGGATTTGAACCCAGGACTGCAGGACCTTCGTATTGTGAGGCAGAAGCACTAACCCCTCTGCCACCGTGAAGCCCGTCCTGAAATTTCCTTGCTCCTAAATTTTCCAAAGTCAACTGTCGGCTTTGTTGTAAGAAAATGGAAGAATTTGGGAACAACAGCAACTCAGCCGCCAAGTGGTAGGCCATGTAAACCAACTAATTTTCCTGAAGGAACTCTCCTGAAGGAATCAATAAAGTACTATCTATCTAGAGAGGTCAGCATAGTGCAAAGACTTTCTGCACAGTCAGTTCCGGCTCCAAACTTCATGTGACCTTCCAATTAGCCCACGTAGAGTACGCAGAGAGCTTCATGGAATGGATTTTCATGGCCGAGCAGCTGCATCTAAGCCATACATCATCAACTCCAATGCAAAGCGTGGGATGCAGTGATGTAAAGCACGTCGCCACTGGACCTTAGAGCAGTGGAGACGCCTTCTATGGAGTGATAAATCCCGCATTTTCATCTGGCAATCTGACGGACCAGTCTGGGTTTGGAGGTTGCCAGGAGAACGCTACATTTCGGACTGCATTGTGCTAAGTGTGAAATTCGGGGGAAGAGGAATTATGGTGTGGGGTTGTTTTTCAGGAGGTGGGCTTGGCCCCTTATTTCCAGTGAAAGGAACTTTGAATGCTCCAGGATACCAAAAACATTTTGGACAATTCCATGCTCCCAACCTTGTGGGAACAGTTTGGCGCGGGCCCCTTCCTCTTCCAACAAGACTGCGCGCCAATGCACAAAACACCAAGGTCTATAAAGACATGAATGACAGAGTCTGGTGTGGATTAATTTGACTGGCCTGCACAGAGTCCTGACCTGAACCCGATAAAACACCTTTGGGGTGAATTACAACGGAAACTGAGAGCCAGGGCTTCTCCACCAACATCAGTGTGTGACCTGTGATAGGAAAATTACTTGTGCTTGTTTTAATTGATGATGTTCTTTGAACGGGGTCGCCAAAAGTTTATTGGGCTCAGGAATGTGACACTTAGCAAGAGATCTATTATCTGATCAAGCTCTGTCTCCTGTGTCTTTGATGTAACATGTGGACTATAGTTGACGTGGGCATGTGTTTTTCCTCCTCCTTACCTCCAACAGAGCTAAATTGTTCTCCTTTCCTGAGTGACCCCCCCTCCTCTGGGCAAACGACACCCTCTCCCCTTCACAGGACTTTGGTTATTCATTCCACTGGTGTACTGTATGTAAATGAGCATGGAGGGTGGGACTTCTGAGAATGTATAATTGTCATGTCAAATTCAATAGGAGTTAGAACAAGCTGGAACGAACGGATGTGTCGTTCTGGTTTGGTCTCGCTTTGCAAAGCTTGTTATTAATTTGTTTGTTACTTTAATAAATAATTTTAAAGCTATTTGTCACTAAAGGATCGTCTTTAAGAAATTTCCACGACAGACCTCACCAATGCGCTTTTGGAAGAGTGGTGGAAAATTCCTACAAACACACTCGGCAACCTTGTGGACAGCCTTCCCAGAAGAGTTGAAGCTGTAAAAGCTGCAAAAGGTCATATTGAACCCTATGAGTTTGGAATGGGATGGCACTTCTAGTTCTTATGTGAGTGGGGAAATACTTTTGGCAATATAGTGTATTTGCTATGGATGCATCTCCTTTCGAAAAGTGTCCTCCTTGTGAAGCGACGTGATGGAGTCCTGACCTGGCAGAGGAACAGGAACATGCCCTTGTGCTCCTGCATTAGGTGAAGGACGCTGCTGGCAGGGTCCATCCTGAGGGCCTGGGATGGTCCAAAGAGCAGGTTTCTATCCAGCGTGCCCTTCCTCTCCTCTGTCCACACCTCTATTTCCAGTTGGTTGAAGGCGAAGGTGCACTTTTCCCCAAACTTGCACAGGCCTAGGTCGCCGGACTTCAGCAGCTCTACAAATGAAATGTGACAAAAACACCAAAAAATGAAGGCCGATTTTAATTGATGAAAAAGTCTGAAGAGAGTCTTTTTGTAAAAAGACAAGGAAAGACGATGAAGTGGCTGAAATATTGAAATGCAGTCCAGTGAAACCTCCATAAACAAATCTTTTTGCAAACTTTTCGATTTAAAAACTATTCGACAGCGCCAAATACGCCTCCATGTGGAAATGTTTCTTTCACTCATTGTGTCACGCCGGCAGCTATTTTATGCTGACAAAAA
Organism: Nerophis ophidion; assembly: GCF_033978795.1. Taxonomy (NCBI): domain Eukaryota; kingdom Metazoa; phylum Chordata; class Actinopteri; order Syngnathiformes; family Syngnathidae; genus Nerophis; species Nerophis ophidion. Next base: position 39,541,279 of record NC_084633.1, on the reverse strand, counting down.
TAACTTTTGAAGAGACTGACAAAACAACTTTTCAATTGTGATGAGAAGAGACTTTTCTAAGAAGATGCCAAAGCAGACTCATACCACAGCAGAGGAAAAAACACTGCCTCTCGTTCAGCGGCGTCTCTTCCAAGAGTGCACACACACCCATTTCCCCTGCTGTCCGCTCCTTTCTGCATGCTTATTCACATAAATGTTACAAATAAAGTAAGTAATACAAATGAAAAATTAATAAATATAATAATAATAATAATAACATTAAAATACAATTATTATTATTATGGGGTGGTATAGCTTGGTTGGTGTCAGGTTCAAACACTGGTGACATATATTAATCAGACAAGAACCAAGGAACCAAACAGACACAGGGTTAAATAGAGCTCATGAGGAGACACGTGTTTTGGGCTGTACTCTAGTTACAGATCCAAACAACGTTCTAAAGAACAGCCCGCGTGCCTCCTGTATTTATTAAAGAAATCTCTATTACATCATTGTGACTGAGGGAAAGGGGGGAGTGGACTCGACGCAAGATATGATAATACAAAAATGCAAATATGTTGACACTTGGTGCTATCGCCCAGTCTGTTCTTGTGCTGGTCCCAGAACAGAATGTTTGGCCTTGGCAGTCAGCATGCGGAATCTGGACAGAACACTCATAGGAAAGAAAGGCAAGCAATCTCTCAGATTGCTAGTTCTGCACAAATACAGAAGAAACGCTTCAGCCCAAATTGACAATACTTTATAGTAACGGCCCTTAAGCATATAGTTACGATGATAATATATACATAATTATTCTAACAGTTGGTAGAGTGGCCGTGCCAGCAACTTGAGGGTTGCAGGTTCGATTACCGCTTCCGCCATCCTAGTCACTGCCGTTGTGTCCTTGGGCAAGACACTTTACTCGCCTGCTCCCAGTGCCACCCACACTGGTTTAAATGTAACTTAGATATTGGGTTTCACGATGTAAAGCGTTTTGAGTCACTATAGAAAAGCGCTATATAAAAATAATTCACTTCAAACTTCACAATTAAATAAATAATACAATTGTAAAGATATATATATAATAAAATAAAATAAAGACGAATAAAATAAATATTTTAGCAATTTGGTAGTCAACTTTAAGGATGTTTGTGGTTTCTGATCGTTTGTGGGGGCACCAAAGGGGATCTCTGTGTGTGTGCACAACGGTTATATGTCAATATTTTTTTAAATCAAGGGGACCACAATAAATTGTCATTATTGTATCAAGGTGACCACATGAAATTGTCATTATTATATTTGTTTTAACAGAAAATCTTAAGATACATTAAACATGTTTCCAAAGGTCACCTGGGGGCCCCATACATCTGCGGTCCCCTTCCAAGGTTTCACATTGTTCCCATTGGGCTGGGTTCTTTCTTGCCCTGATGTGGGATCTGAGCCTAGGATGTCGTTGTGGCTTGTGCAACCCTTTGAGACATTTGTGATTTAAGGGCTATATAAATAATCTTTGATTGCTTGGTTGGTTATTGCCATAAAAGACCAATTTTGGCATTAAATAATATAGTAAACAATGTTTCCTTTGGTAGTAAGTAAGCATACAAGTTACAAAGGCTCCTAATTTGTCCGCCAACGTATGCAGTAAGTAAGATTCCCATTCTTTCATTTGTCGAAATTTTAATGGACAAGCAGTAGAAAATGGATTGATCTGATTACTTTCTGTTTTAACATGTTCTATCTACACTTCTGTTAAAATGTAATAATCACGCATTCTTCTCTTCTTCTCTTCTTTGATACTTTACATTAGTTTTGGATGATACCACACATTTAGGTATCGATCCGATACCAAGTAGTTACAGGATCATACATTGGTCATATTCAAAGTCCTCATGTGTCCAGGGACGTATTTTCCTGACTTTATAAAAAATATGAATGTTATCATTGTAGTACCATCTGGATATGCTACTGTACTTGGTATCACTACAGTGGATGTCATGTGTAGGTCCACCCATGGTATTTGTTTACATTCAGGAACGCTAGCTTTTGTTAGCGGTGACGCCGGTGAGCTATTGTATCCGCCTACGGTGTGTAGTGAAGCATGTTTCGCTATTCCTCGTCCTCCAGTGATAATGATACTTGTAATAAACATACTTTTTTTGTCGCCATGGAGGCCAGGATTAGTGATTTAAAAGTAGCTGAGGGTGTTTCAGTGTTATAACTTCACCTTTATCTTTACTTTTTACACCAAAATGCGTCCGTTCTCCCTTTTCTGTCCACACACTGTGTCTGCTTGGAAGTACTCTGTGTGTGTGCGCTGCCAAACATGCTCCTCTGCTCATAAAACCGGCAATGTGACGTTGCGCCGTTATAAAAAAAAAAAGAGGAACTGGTACTTTTCAAGCAGAGTATAGTGCCCTTTTTATTTCATTAGTACCGTGATACTATACTACACTGCAAAAAGTCAATGTTCAAAAACAAGAAAAAAGAAAAATGAGGGGTATTTTATTGTAACGAAGCAAAATGATCTGCCAATAGAACAAGAAAATTTGGCTTGTCAAGACTTTCCCAAACAAGTAAAATTACCTAACCTCAATGAAGCCAAAAAGTATATTCTCACGAATAACTAGTGCACTTTTCTAGGTAGAAAAAAAAGACACTTTTTTGCTCAATAGGTTGAAAAATATTCTTAAATGAAGTAAATGCTAGTGCCATTATCTTGACATAATGGTATGCGCTCGGCATTACATTTCTTGTAACCAGCAAACGCATACTAAAAACAAATTTATTGTTCTTAATGGTAAGGCAACAGGGCAACCGCTAATTACTTTTGGGATCTCCTAGGTCATGGGTTTCAAACTCTGGCCCGCCGTGTAATTTAATTTGGCCCTAGGGGCAATATCCATTTAGCATTAGAGCTGGCCCGCCGGTGTTATACAGCGTCGGTGCCGCTGTAACACCGCATTCACCGCTAATACTCATACTTGCCAACCCTCCTAATTTTCCCGGTAGACTCCCGAAGTTCAGTGCCCCTCTCGAAAATCTCCCAGGGCAACCCATCCATCCATCCATTTTCTACCGCTTATTCCCTTTCGGGGTGGCGGGGGGCGCTGGCGCCTATCTCAGCTACAATCGGGCGGAAGGCAGGGTACACCCTGGACAAGTCGCCACCTCATCGCAGGGCCAACACAGATAGACAGACAACATTCACACTCACATTCACACACTAGGGACCATTTAGTGTTGCCAATCAACCTATCCCCAGGTGCATGTCTTTGGAGGTGGGAGGAAGCCGGAGTACTCGGAGGGAACCCACGCATTCACGGGGAGAACATGAAAACTCCACACAGAAAGATCCCGAGCCTGGATTTGAACCCAGGACTGCAGGACCTTCGTATTGTGAGGCAGACGCACTAACCCCTCTTCCACCGTGAAGCCATTCTCCCGAATTTCTACCGATTTCCACCTGTAATGCGGGCATGCATTTAAGGCGCTGCCTTTAGCGTTCTCTACAACCTGTCGTCACGTCCGCTTTTCCTCCATACTAACACCGGTCACATAATATTTGTGGCTTTTAAACACACACACACACGCACAAGTGAATGCAAGGCATACTTGGTCAACAGCCATACAGGTCACACTGAGGGTGGCCGTATAAACAACTTCAGCACTGTTACAAATATGCGCCACACTATGAACCCACACCAAATAAGAATGACAAACACATTTCAGGTGAACATCCGCACCGTAACACAACAGAACAAATACCCAGAACCCCTTGCAGCACTAACTCTTCCGGGAAACTTCCAACAAACTGACCAATAATTAACGTTTTATTCATGCATTTTCTCTTGCTACTTCAAGGCTCGAATGTTTGGTTCATTCATTATTGTTATTTTATTTTCAAATGTATTATTAGCCTGTGGAAAAAATTTGATATTTACCTCAAAAGATTAAAAATAGAAAAAAAAATGCATAACATTTTCATTAAAATTTTATTTGATATGCCATTGATATTTTTTTAATTATTATTATTATTATTTGAAACTGGATTTTGCATGTCACTAAAATTATATAAGCCTTGCTTGTTCAATATTTAATGCAAAACTTGTTTGGGTCCCTATTAAAGGTTAATTTGTTCAACCTTGGCCCGCGGCTTTGTTCCGTTTAAAATTTTGGCCCACTCTGTATTTGAGTTTGACACCCCTGTCCTAGCTGCTCAGGCAAATCATATGCTCTAAAAATGCATTTTCCCATCGACAACATGACATCATCATCGCCAAGTGCGTGTTCTTTCAGTCAATTAGTGCGCGAGGAATATATATATATATATATATATATATATATATATATACATATTAGGGGTGTAACGGTACGTGTATTTGTATTAAACCGGGTTTCGGTTTGGTTCGGAGGTGTACCGAACGAGTTACCACACGGACATATTAAGTAGCGTACCGCATGTTGTGTAAACAATATAATCCAAGGCACAACACACGGCATGCTAGCAGCGATCGTGCTACGATAGACTGACCATACCTCCTTGTCAACGGATATGTCCTCTTTTGCGGGGCTGTCCGGGTGGAGTTTCTTAAATGCCTCAAATGTCCTGCATTTTAAATTAGGATTGCGTGTATTTTCGATGTACGTTCAGGGTTAAGAAGGGCTTAAAAACAAAACAGATGCACGCAGCAGCATTTGTGAGGGAGAGGCAGAGACAGAGAGAGCGAGAGAGTTATGATAAACACGCATATGTCGCCAGGCTTTGCTTTTTACCCATAGATTTATCAAATTTTATTTTTTATTATCTATAGCAGGGGTGTCAAAAGTGTTCCCCGGAAGCCATTTGCGGCCCACAGCTAATGTTGTAAAGACCCACGGCACATTCTAAAAATACTATTAAACAAAAACATAAACAAAAGTGAAATAAAAAAGCTCAAAGGCTAAATGTAATTTAGAAAAAGTTGCAACGTTCAAACTTTCATTGCTCAAAACCTAATATTGAATCAAAATTAATGTTATTATGAATTATTGCCCTCTCCAAGGTTCCCATTACTTCACATCAAATATTCCACTAAAGAAAATTATTTCTGGTGGAAGATTTTGTAGATTTGGTATATAAATGATAAAAAAAATTATATTTTGTTGTTTTCTTACTGTACCGAAAATGAACCGAACCATGACCTCTGAACCGAAATTTTTGTGTACCATTACACCCCTAATATATATATATATGTATATATATATATCTCTATCCATCCATCCATTTTCTACCGCTTATTCCCTTTCGGGGTCGCGGGTGGAGCTGGCGCCTATCTCAGCTACAATCGGGCGGAAGGCGGGGTACACCCTGGACAAGTCGCCACCTCATCGCAGGGCCAACACAGATAGACAGACAACTTTCACACTCACATTCACACACTAGGGCCAATTTAGTGTTGCCAATCAACCTATCCCCAGGTGCATGTCTTTATATATATATATATATATATATATATATATATATATATATATATATATATATATATATATACACACACACACACACACACACACACCCACCCACCCCCGGCAAAAAATGTTTTTATTGTAATTTTGAAGAATTTAACTGAATGTGCATGAACTATTTCTGTTCAAAATAGTTTGAAATGTCACATGTGAAACGTTTAAATATTAACTGTCATTTTACTGTACTGTGCCGACTGTACTACTATTTGAGTACCTATTTTTATTGTTTCATTGACAATAAAGCAAAGTCCATTTGGCTCTCATCCGTTTTAATTATGAGACACAATTGTGTCGAAGTCATATTTTTTTTTTTCAATGCGTGAAATAAGAAATAATTACTTTAAAAAAAGCAGTTTTATACTTGTGAGTGTTGATGACAGCTTTGATATTCTAGTTTCAAGCATGTATTACTCAATAAAGGTCATTACATCTTAGCAACAAGCTGTAATATCTTACTGACATCATTTAGGACCAAAACCCTAAAAACAAGTATAAAACCCCGTTTCCATATCAGTTGGGAAATTGTGTTGGATGTAAATATAAACGGAATACAATGATTTGCAAATCCTTTTCAACCCATATTCAGTTGAATATGCTACAAAGACAACATATTTGATGTTCAAACTGATAAAAAAAATTTTTTTTTGCAAATAATCATTAACTTTAGAATTTGATGCCAGCAACCCGTAACAAAGAAGTTGGGAAAAGTGGCAATAAATACTGATAAAGTTGAGGAATGCTCATCAAACACTTATTTGGAATTGGGAACAGGTGGGTGCCATGATTGGGTATAAAAGCAGCTTCCCAAAAAATGCTCAGTCTTTCACAAGAAAGGTTGGGGCGAGGTACACCCCTTTGTCCACAACTGTTTGAGCAAATAGTCAGTTTAAGTACGTTTCTCAAAGTGTAATTGCAAGGAATTAAGGGATTTCAACATCTACGCTCAATATCAAAAGGTTCAGAGAATCTGAAGAAATCACTCAACGTAAGCGCCATGGCCAGAAACCAACATTGAATGACCGTGACTTTCCATCCGTCAGACGGCACTGTATCAAAAACCGACATCGATCTCTAAAGGATATCACCACATGGGCTCAGAACACTTCAGAAAACCACTGTCACTAAATACAGTTGGTCGCTACAACTGTAAGGGCAAATTATAGCTCTACTATGCAAAGCGAAAGCCATTTATCAACAACATCCAGAAATGCCACCGGCTTCTCTGGGCCCGAGATCATCTAAGATGGACTGATGCAAAGTGGAAAAGTGTTCTGTGGTCTGAAGAGTCCACATTTAAAATAGTTTTTGGAAATATTCGACATCGTGTCATCCGGACCAAAGGGGAAGCGAACCATCCAGACTGTTATTGACGCAAAGTTCAAAAGCCAGCATCTGTGATGGTATGGGGGTGCATTAGTGCCTGAGACATGGGTAACTTTACATCTGTGAAGGCACCATTAATGCTGAAAGGTACATACAGGTTTTGGAACAACATATGCTGCCATCTAAGCGCCGTCTATTTCATGGACGCCCCTGCTTATTTCAGCAAGACAATGCCAAGCCACATTCAGCACGTGTGTAAACAGCGTGGCTTCTTAAAAAAAAAAAAAGAGCACGGGTAATTTCCTGGCCCGCCTGAAGGCCAGACCTGTCTCCCATCAAAAATGTGTGGCGCATAATGAAGTGTAAAATACGACAGCGGAGACCCCGGACTGTTGAGCAACTGAAGCTCTACACAAAACAGGAATGGGAAAGAATTCCACTTTCAAAGCCTCAACAATTAGTTTCCTCAGTTCCCAAATGTTTATTGAGTGTTGTTAAAAGAAAAGGTGATGTAACAGTGGTGAACATGCCCTTTCCCAACTACTTTGGCACGTGTTGCAGCCCTGAAATTCTAAGTTAATTATTATTTGAAAAAAATAAAAGGTGTATGAGTATGAACAACAAATATGTTGTCTTTGTAGTGCATTCAACTGAATATGGCTTGAAAAGGATTTGCAAATCGTTGTATTCCGTTTATATTTACATCTAACACAATTTCCCAACTCATATGGAAAGGGGATTTGTAAAACACTAACATAAAATCTGCTTAGTGAGAAGAAAGATCTTATCAGACAGAAAATAAGCAAATATCACCCAAATTTGAGATATTTCATCTTACTTAGATTTCACTTTTTGCAGTATAGTAGCAGTATGATGTCACTACTTCTCTAAGCATTAGATAGATAGATAGATCGATAGTACTTTACTGATTCCTTCAGGAGAGTTCCTTCAGGAAAATTAAAATTCCAGCAGCAGTGTACGGAGTTGAGATCAATTTAAATAAAAGTAAAAAGTAAATAATGGGGGTTTAAATGGAAACAAAATAGAGAAATATTACAATAAGAATAACAACTAAAAAGCAACAATGGGAATAAAAATATAACAGTAAAATAAGAATATAATAAGACAAAGTAGGCAGTAGTGACCATGTTATGAAAACGTATTGCACTGTTATTGTTTTGCATCCCCTGTCATCCTAGTACCCCCCGCCCCCTGCCCCAGAGAGGAGTTGTACAGTCTAATGGCGTGTGGGACAAAGGAGTTTTTGAGTCTATTAGTCCTGCACTTGGGCTGAAGCAGTCTAGCACTGAACAGGCTCCTCTGGCTACTGATAACGCTATGCAGAGGGTGACTGGCATCATCCAGGATGCTCACTAGTTTGTCAACAGTCCTCTTCTCTGCCACCCTCACCAATGTGTCCAGTTTAATTCCCATTGTAGAACCGGCCCGCCTGATCAGTTTCTCAAGTCTGGAGCTGTCCTTCTTAGATGTACTGCCCCCCCCAGCACACTACCATGTAGAACAGAACACTGGCAACCACAGACTGGTAGTACATCCACAGGAGTTTTACCTGTTATTATTATTACCTCTGCAAAGAACAAAGGGCCCTGTGAAGGAGGTCCAGGTCGGTGGCTGTCGCACTCTGGTCCACTCCGTGGGCAAAGCCGCCTTTCGCCTGCACAAGAGAATGTCTCGCTTGCAACTGTGGACCAGGTCGGCCTTGTGGACAAAGGTGAATATTCCTTGACCTGAAAACAGTGAATTGTGCTGGCTGAGGTTTGTTTTGCACACGCACACTGGGCAAAGATGGAAATGATTGGACATTACCAACGTGCGGCGTGTGGAGGAGGACCCACCTAGGCGAGGGAAGCAGGCCGAGCAGGCCTGCAGGAATTCATGCGTGGCTGACAGAGGGTTCGAAACTGGAAAACACATATTCTTCTGCTTTGACGGCAGGAAAAAGTCAGATTCAATCCTTGCAAAGCAGACGCAAACACAACTTGTTGCAGTTAAACAAGACTTACTTTGTTCTTGCTCCCCAGGGGTGGCTTGATGGGAGGAAGCACGCCGTGAGAGATTGTGAGGGCTGAAGAGCACACGGAGAACATATAGGACACGTTAGGTGTTAACATGCAGAAGCTCAACAGAATAAGCACCCCACAGTCCTATTACACATGTGGTAAGCAACATGTATTTACACATGGACAATTGGACCAGAAAAAGCCAACATTTATGTATCTGCGCATGAAATATTGCACTAAATATGAATACATCACTTTTAGAATGGAAATAAAAGTATTTCTGGCTTGTTTATATACAGTCCCGATCAAAAGTGTACAAACCCCATTTCCATATGAGTTTGGAAATTGTGTTAGACGTAAATATAAACGGAATACAATGATTTGCAAATCCTTTTCAACCCATATTCAGTTGAATATGCTACAAAGACAACATATTTAATGTTCAAACTCATAAACAGTTTTGTTTTTGCAAATAATCATTAACTTTAGAATTTGATGCCAGCAACACGTAACAAACAAGTGGAGAAATGTGGCAATAAATACTGATAAAGTTGAGGAATGCTCATCAAACACTTACTTGGAACATTCCACAGGTGTGCAGGCTAATTGGGAACAGGTGGGTGCCATGATTGGATATAAAAACAGCTTCCTAAAAATGCTCAGTCTTTCACAAGAAAGGATTGGGCGAGGTACACCCCTTTGTCCACAACTGCGTGAGCAAATAGTCAAACAGTTTAAGAACAACGTTTCTCAAAGTGCAATTGCAAGAAATGTAGGGATTTCAACATCTACGCTCCATAATATCATCAAAAGGTTCAGAGAATCTGGAGAAATCACTCCACGTAAGCGGCATGGCCGGAAACCAACATTGAATGACCGTGACATTCCATCCCTCAGACTGCACCGTATCAAAAACCGACATCAATCTCTAAAGGATATCACCACATGGGCTCAGGAACACTTCAGAAAACCACTGTCACTAAATACAGTTGGTCGCTACATCTGTAAGTGCTAGTTAAAGCTCTACTATGCAAAGCGGAAGCCATTTATCAACAACATCCAGAAACGCTGCCGGCTTCTCTGAGCCCGAGATCATCTAAGATGGACTGATGCAAAGTGGAAAAGTATTCTGTGGTCTGACGAGTCCACATTTCAAATTGTTTTTTGGAAATATTCGACATCGTGTCATCCGGACCAAGGGGGAAGCGAACCATCCAGACTGTTATCGAGGCAAAGTTCAAAAGCCAGCATCTGTGATGGTATGGGGGTGCATTAGTGCCCAAGGCATGGGTAACTTACACATCTGTGAAGGCACCATTAATGCTGAAAGGTACATACAGGTTTTGGAACAACATATGTTGTCATCTAAGCGCCGTCTTTTTCATGGACGCCCCTAATTATTTCAGCAAGACAATGCCAAGCCACATTCAGCACGTGTTACAACAGCGTGGCTTCGTAAAAAAAGAGTGCGGGTACTTTCCTGGCCCGCCTGCAGCCTAGACCTGTCTCCCATGGAAAATGTGTGGCGCATTATGAAGCATGAAATATGACAACGGAGACCCCGGACTGTTGAACGACTGAAGCACTACATAAAACAAAAATGGGAAAGAATTCCACTTTCAAAGCTTCAACAATTAGTTTCCTCAGTTCCCAAACGTTTATTGAGTGTTGTTAAAAGAAAAGGTGATGTTACACAGTGGTGAACATGCCCTTTCCCAACTACTTTGGCACGTGTTGCAACCATAAAATTCTAAGTTAATTAGTATTTGCAAAAAAAAAAAGAAAGTTTATGAGTTTGAACATCAAAAATCTTGTCTTTGTAGTGCATTTAACTGAATATGGGATGAAAAGGATTTGCAAATCATTGTATTCCGTTTATATTTACATCTAACAGATTTTCCCAACTCATATGGAAACGGGGTTTTTATGTTAGATCCACTATGGACTGGACTCTCACTATTATGTCAGATCCACTATGGACTGGACTTTCACTATTATATTAGATCCACTATGGACTGGACTCTCACACTATTATATTAGATCCACTATGGACTGAACTCTCACTATTATGTTGGATCCACTATGGACTGGAATCTCACACTATTATGACAGATCCACTATGGACTGGACTCTCACTATTATATTAGATCCACTATGGACTGGACTCTCACACTATTATGTTAGATCCACTATGGACGGGACTCTCTCACTATTATGTTAGATCCACTATGGACTGGACTCTCACTATTATGTTAGATCCACTATGGACTGGACTGTCACTATTATGTTAGATCCACTATGGACTGGACTCTCACACTATTATCTTAGATCCACTATGGACTGGACTCTCACTATTATGTTAGATCCACTATGAACTGGACTCTCACACTATTATGTTAGATTCACTATGGACTGGACTCTCACACTATTATGTTAGATCCACTATGGACTGGACTCTCACACTATTATGTTAGATCCACTATGGACTGGACTCTCACACTATTATATTAGATCCACTATGGACTGGACTCTCACACTATTACATTAGATCCACTATGGACTGGACTCTCACACTATTATGTTAGATCCACTCTCACACTATTATCTTAGATCCACTATGGACTGGACTCTCACTGTTATGTTGGAACCACTATGGACTGGACTCTCACACTATTATGTTAGATCCACTATGGACTGGACTCTCACACTATTATGTTAGAACCACTATGGACTGGACTCTCACACTATTATGTTAAATCCAATTTGGACTGTACTCTCACACTATTATGTTAGATCCACTATGCACTGGACTCTCACTATTATGTGTGTGTGTGTGTGGGGCGTTGCCCACATATACAGTCCTCTCCAAGGTTTCTCATAGTCATTCACATCTTTTTCTTGCCCTTATGTGGGCTCTGAACCCCGGATGTCCTTGTGGCTTGTGCAGCCTTTTGAGAAACTTGTGATTTAGGGCTATATAAATAAACATTGATTGATTGATTGACAATCTTGAAAGTGCTCCAGCGACGAGCAATCAAAGACTTGTTTGTGATATTTTGAAAAACAAGCAACAAAAGAAAGTTATTTTCTACTTGTAAACATACAACTTTTGATGTTTTTTTTACCCACTTTTTGTCGCTCCCACAACGTTATTCCTCTCTCCTACAGCGGCCCTTGCAATTACATGCACATGCGTCACGGGCAATTGTGCAAATGAGACAACGACATAATGTAGCCGCCACCACAGATAAGATAGCAGTGCTATTCACGGGAAAAGACTGAGAAGTTATAATTACCAGAGGAGCTGAAGTTGCAGAGCTGATCCAGGCCTGCTCCCACCTCGGGGAGGGCGGGCGAAGAACCACCTTTCACAGAGGGAAACGAATCCAGGGAGTCCAGGGAGTTCAGCGGGTCCACACCAGCAGCAGAGGTGACGCCCACAGGGTGAAGCTCGCTGAGCAGATCGTCGAGCGACTTTTCCCGCTCCTGCGGGTCCGTTCTGGACGGATGGGCACACCGGGGAAGGTTGGAGTCGTCGCCCAGCGAGTGAAGCGCTTTGGAGTTGAGGTTTGGAGCATCGCCGGGCGGGGGGCAGAGGTCATCCAGGGCGTCCAGCGGGTTGTGAGCACCGAGCGAATTGGAGCCAAGTTGTGTGACGCCTGAGCTGAAGAAAGCTGGCGGGAGGTGAGGCGTGGGCAGCACCAAGGGGCTTTCTCTGCTGCCAGGGGCCGCTCCTTCTAGAACGACCATCTGACACACACACACACACACACACACACACACACACACACACACACACACACACACACACACACACACACACACACACACACACACACACACACACACACACACACACACACACACACACACACACACACACACACACACACACACACACACACACACACACACACACACACACACACACACACACACACACACACACACACACACACACACACACACACACACACACACACACACACACACACACACACACACACACACACACACACACACACACACACACACACACACACACACACACACTATTGATGTTATTAACAAACATTATTGAGATTCCAATTCAGTTATTATGTAATAGTGACAACATTATCTGTGGTTGATTTCGATGTATTTTCTTGGTATTTCTTGTATTTATATATATCCATCCATCCATTTTCTACCGCTTGTTCTGTATGGGGTCGCTGGAGCCCATCTCAGCTGCACTCGGGCGGATGGTGGGGTACACCCTGGACAAGTCGCCACCTCATCGCGGGGCCAACACAGATAGACAGACAACATTCACACTTACATTCACACATTAGGGCCCATTTAGGGTTGCCAATCCAATCCATCCATCCATCCATCCATCTATCTTTTTCCGCTTATCCGAGGTCGGGTCGCGGGGGCAGCAGCCTAAGCAGAGATGCCCAGACTTCCCTCTCCCCAACCACTTCGTCAAGCTCTTCCCGGGGGTCCTACCGGTCGGATATGCCACCTAAACACCTCCCTAGGGAGGCGTTTAGGTGGCATTCTGACCAGATGCCCGAACCACCTCATCTGGCTCCTCTCCATGTGGAGGAGCAGCGGCTTTACTTGGAGCACTCCCCCTCCCCCTCGTGGCTGAGCTTCTCACCCTATCTCTAAGGTAGAGCTCTGCAGCGGCATAGCTCGGTTGGTAGAGTGGCCGTGCCAGCAACTTAGGGGTTGCAGGTTCGATTCCCACTTCCGCCATCCTAGTCACTGCCGTTGCGTCCTTGGGCAAGACACTTTACCCACCTGCTCCCAGTGCCACCCACACTGGTTTAAATGTAACTTAGATATTGGGTTTCACTATGTAAAGCGCTTTGAGTCACTAGAGAAAAGCGCTATATAAAAATATAATTCACTTCACTTCAGCTCTGCCACCCGGCGGAGGAAACTCATATGGGCCGCTTGTATCCGTGATCTTGTCCTTTCTGTCATGACCCAAAGCTCATGACCATAGGTGAGGATGGGAACGTAGATCGACCGGTAAAATGAGAGCTTTACCTTCCGGCTCAGCTCCTTCTTCACCACAACAGTTCGATACAGCGTACGCATTACTGAAGAGGCCGCACCGATCCGCCTGTCGATCTCACGATCCACTCTTCCCTCACTTGTGAACAAGACTCCGAGGTACTTGAACTCCTCCATCTGGGGCAGGGTCTCCTCCCCAACCCGGATGTGAAACGCCACCCTTTTCCGGGCGAGAACCATGGACTCGGACTTGGAGGGTTGCCAATCAACCTATGTATTTATATATAGACTATTCAAATATATATACACATTTAAATTTAATATTTATAATTATGTTGTATTACAATTTTAAAATATATACATAAAAATGATCAGAGTTGTGGTTGAAAACAAAACAAAGGATGAGGAATAGGTCTAAAAAAAAAAAAAAAAAAAAGTTTTTCAGATTAATCGCGATTCTTGTTTGCAACAATTCTTAATCCATTTTTTTGTTTTTGTTTATATCCGTCTGGTTAGTGTGGGGCTTGCCCTCCTGGGGGTTCTTCAGACCACCAAGAACCGACATGAGACCCTGTTTCAGGGTTACAGTATTGTTTCATTTTTCAATAAGTCTCTCAGTTGCTTTCCAGCAATTGTCTTTTTTTCTTTCGTTCTGGCTCGCGCTCTGGCTCCAGCACCAACCCCGTCTCTCCTCCTGGCTGCTGCTTATAACATAGTGACAGGTGATTAGGTAACAAGGCCCAGGTGGGCCGTCTACGCACCTGTCGCTGATTTCGAAGCCGGTCCTGGCAACACCCCGTTTCGGTGCAGGCCCGCAGGCCACGCCCCCTCCACAGTTAGCTTCTGAATAACAATGTTATTACAAAGAATAAGAGACCAATTATACTCTAAAAATGTTAGTCTTACTTATAAATGCACGTGTTTAGTTGTGTTCAGGGTTAAAAAAATATTTTACGGCTTTTACGGAAATACATTTTAAAATATTTGGGTTCTTGGCTCTCTCAGCCAAAAAGGTTCCCGATCCCTGCTCTACACCAATGACTGCCGTAGCTCTCCTAGTGAATGGTGTGCACGAGGGCTGATACCGCGGTATTTTGGTTTCAAAGTCTTCACAATAATGCCGTGACATGTGAAATCGTCAAACAAAAACTTGATGTGTTGTTTTTATCTGCCGCTTAAGCGTTGGCCAGGTCTGTCCAGGCTGGCCGAGTCCCCTTCTATGATATCGAGAGAGACAAGCGGTAAAAGATGTTTGGATTGAGGATTTATAAAACAGTTTTTCAATTTCCTGTGGTGTATAATTATTTTTGGGGGTGATTTCCCTCCGTGATAGGCTGGCTGTGTTGCCTTGGTAACACTCGAGAGCAAAGTGGCACACTTCGCTTTGCAAGACGCAGACTTTCTTACCTGCGCCAAAGAGGTAATGTTTTGTTTTTGTGTTTGTTACCAAATAAATGACATGTTTTGAGGAAATGTCCAAAAAAAAAACAATTCCTCTCATCTACTAGGAAGCACAAACACACTTCACTTCCTGATCAACCTCCCACCCCATCTTGCTGGCCAGGCAAAGGATTCTGGGAGATGTAGTTTGTCGCCCAGTCATAAACCGTCACCCAGAAAAAATATTTCAAACGCAGCGAAACTATACGTCAAATTGCGAAGTATTGACATCGTTAAACGTTTAACTGCTGGTTAACTATTAAAAAAAAAATGTATTTTCTAAACAGAACTAAAAACATGTCTCCTGTGGAGGACACTGATTCTCTTTAAGGGGAAGTGCAGTTTTTTTTGGAGTGTTTATCGTTTACAATCTTAATGAAAGACATGACCATGAATGGATTATTTTTTTTATGCTTTTTTAAATTTTAAATATTAAATAAACATAAATACAAGTCCACTTACAGCGGAGCCAATGGGAGGTCCTTTATTCCGCCCATGAAAAAACAATAAAAAACATCCAAAAAGCGCCAACAAAACTTAATTTGTCTATCTGTGTTGGCCCTGCGATGAGGTGGCGACTTGTCCAGGGTGTACCCCGCCTTCCCCCCAATTGTAGCTGAGATAGGCGCCAGCGCCCCCCGCGACCCCAAAAGGGAATAAGCGGTAGAAAATAGATGGATGAATGGACTTCAATATTAACAAGTATTAGCGATATCCTAAATATTTGTTCAGTACAGTAGCATCGCTAACCGAACAAGGGACTCCTCCTAGTAGCTCCACCCACTCGGCAGATTACTTTATACATTTCTTTAGTATGAAAATTTAACTCATTAGAAAAGAGATTAAAGCTACAACTGGGTTTTATTAACACAGCTACAAAGGTACATATGTCAGATATTGCCCTCCTAAATAGTCTCTCTCTTTTTGATCAAGTAACATTAGAGGAACTCCTACGGCGTGTAAATGGGATAAAACATACAACATGTTTACTTGACCCACTTCCTAAGAAACTTATCAAGGAACTGTTTGTCATATTAGGACCATCAGAGCTAAATATTATAAACTTATCACTTTCCTCTGGCACTGTTCCCCTAGTATTCAAAAAAGCGGTTATTCATCCTCTGCTCAAAAGACCTAACCTCGATCCTGACCTCATGGTAAACTACCGGCCGGTATGCCACCTTCCCTTTATTTTGAAAATCCTCCGAAAAATTCTTGCACAGCAGCTAAATGAACACTTAGTGTCTAACAATTTCTGTAAACACTTTCAGTCCGGTTTCAGGGCAAATCACTCTATGGAGACAGCCCTCGCAAAAATGACTAATGATGTATTGCTAACGATGGATGCTAATGCGTCATCTATGTTGCTGCTTCTTGATCTTAGTGCTGCTTTCCATACCGTCCATCATAATATTTTATTAGAGCATATAAAACACGTATTGGTATGTCAGACTTAGCCTTGTCTTGGTTTAACTCTTATCTTACTAATAGGATGCAGTGTGTCTCCCATAACAATGTGACCTCGGACTACGTTAAGGTAACGTGTGGAGTTCCCCAGGGTTCGGTCCTTGGCCCTGCACTCTTCAGCATCTACATGCTGCCGCTAGGTGACATCATACGTGTTAGCTTCCACTGTTATGCTGATGACAGCCAACTCTACATGCCCCTAAAGCTGACCAACACGCCGGATTGTAGTCAGCTGGAGGCGTGTCTTAATGAAATTAAACAATGGATGTCCGCTAACTTTTTGCAACTTGCATGTTTATGTTGCAGCGTGGCTTCTTATGAGTGGAGAGTGGTCTTGTCTTGTCGCCAGCACATCCGTGTTTACCTGAGCATGCTCATTAGGGATGGAGTCCAGCAGGCTGTCCAAGTCGTCTCCAATCACCAGACAGTCGTCCAAAGTGTCCAGGCTTGCGGCCGCTCCGTTATTTATTTTGACAGGAAGCTCCGCTTGAGGCATGCTGGGTAAACGGACTGAGGAAACGAACACATGGAATCTGATTCAGTGTTCTGTTCAGTTTCAAGAAGATGTGCACGAAAATGAAGAAAAGGGTTCTGTGATGTTGATCCTCACCTGCCGCAGGTCCACTCAAAGACTTCATGTTGTTAGCAGCCACCTAAGTACGGTGCACATTAAAAGGAGAACGTCTCACAGTCAGTATATTTATCTTATAAGAGAAGAAGAAGAACAAGTTTGTGTATACATATATATATATATATATATATATATATATATATATATATATACACACACACATATATATATATATGTACACATAAATATATATATACACATATCTACATACATATATATATATATACACATATATGTACACACCCACACATACATATACATATACATATATATATATATATATATATATATATATATATATATATATATATATATATATATATATATATTCACAAACATACATACATACACCGCTCATCTGTCCATCAGTTGGTGACGTCTCTGCGCTGCTGACTTGTCTCCACTCAAGATGATCTCCTGCTGGTCTGACTATGGACTGGATTCTCACTATTATGATGGATCCACTACAGACTGGACTCTCATTACTTTGTTAGATCCAATATGGACTGGACTCTCACTATTATGTTTGATCCACTATGGACTGTACTCTCACTATTATGTTAGATCCACTATGGACTGGAATCTCACTATTATGTTAGATCCACTATGGACTGGACCCTCACTATTATGTTGGATCCACTATGGACTGGACTCTCAGACTATTATGTTAGATCCACTATAGACTGGACTCTCACTATTATGTTAGATCCACTATGGACTGGACTCTCACTATTATGTTAGATCCACTATGGACTGGACTCTCACTATTATGTTAGATCCACTATGGACTGGACTCTCACTATTATGTAAGATCCACTATGGACTGGACTCTCACTATTATGCTAGATCCACTATGGACTGGACTCTCACTATTAGGTTAGATCCACTATGGACTGGACTCTCACTATTATGTTAAATCCAGTATGGACTGGACTCTCACTATTATGTTAGATCAACTATGGACTGGACTCTCACTATTATGTTAGATCCACTATAGACTGGACTCTCACTATTATGTTAGATCCACTATGGACTGGACTCTCACTATTATGTTAGAACCACTATGGACTGGACTCTCACTATTATGCAAGATCCACTATGGACTGGACTCTCACTATTATGTTAGATCCACTATGGACTGGACTCTCATAATATTATGTTAAATCCAGAATGGACTGGACTCTCACTATTATGTTGGATCCACTATGGACTGGACTCTCACTATTATGTTAGATCCACTATGGACTGGACCCTCACAATTATGTTAGATCCACTATGGACTGGACTCTCACTATTACGTTGGATCCACTATGGACTGGACTCTCACTATTATGTTAGATCCACTATGGACTGGACTCTCACTATTATGTTGGATCCACTATGGACTGGACTCTCACTATTATGTTAGATCCACTATGGACTGGGCTCTCACTATTATGTTAGATCCACTATGGACTGGACTCTCACTATTATGTTAGATCCACTATGGACTGGACTCTCACTATTACGTTGGATCCACTATGGACTGGACTCTCACTATTATGTTAAATCCACTATGGACTGGACTCTCACTATTATGTTGGATCCACTATGGACTGGACTCTCAGACTATTATGTTAGATCCACTATAGACTGGACTCTCATTATTATGTTAGATCCACTATGGACTGGACACTCACTATTATGTTAGATCCACTATGGACTGGACTCTCACTATTATGCTAGATCCACTATGGACTGGACTCTCACTATTATGTTAGATCCACTATGGACTGGACTCTCACTATTATGTTAGATCCACTATCGACTAGACTCTCACTATTATGTTGGATCCACTATGGACTGGACTCTCATTATTACATTGGATCCACTATGAACTGGACTCTCACTATTATGTTAGATCCACTATGGACTGTACTCTCACTATTATGTTAGATCCACTATGGACTGGACTCTCACTATTATGTTGGATCCACTATGGACTGGACTCTCACTATTGCGTTGGATCCACTATGGACTGGACTCTCACTATTATGTTAGATCCACTATGGACTGGACTCTCACTATTATGTTGGATCCACTATGGACTGGACTCTCAGACTATTATGTTAGACCCAATATACACTGGACTCTCATTATTATGTTAGATCCACTATGGACTGGACTCTCACTATTATGTTGGATCCACTATGGACTGGACTCTCACAATATTATGTTAAATCCAGTATGGACTGGACTCTCACTATTATGTTAGATCCACTATGGACTGGACTCTCACTATTATGTTAGATCCACTATGGACTGGACTCTCACTATTGTGTTAGATCCACTATGGACTGGACTCTCACACTATTATGTTAGATCCACTATGGACTGGACTCTCACTATTATGTTAGATCCACTATGGAATGGACTGTCACACTATTATGTTAGATCCACTATGGACTGGACTCTCACACTATTATGTTAGATCCACTATGGACTGGACTCTCACTATTATGTTAGATCCACTATGGACTGGACTCTCACTATTATGCTAGATCCACTATGGACTGGACTCTCACTATTAGGTTAGATCCACTATGGACTGGACTCTCACTATTAGGTTAGATCCACTATGGACTGGACTCTCACTATTATTTTAGATCCACTATGGACTGGACTCTCACTATTATGTTAGATCCACTATGGACTGGACTCTCACTATTATGTTAGATCCACTATGGACTGGACTCTCACTATTACGTTGGATCCACTATGGACTGGACTCTCACTATTACGTTGGATCCACTATGGACTGGACTCTCACTATTATGTTAAATCCACTATGGACTGGACTCTCACTATTATGTTGGATCCACTATGGACTGGACTCTCAGACTATTATGTTAGATCCACTATAGACTGGACTCTCATTATTATGTTAGATCCACTAAGGACTGGACTCTCACTATTATGTTAGATCCACTATGGACTGGACTCTCACTATTATGCTGGATCCACTATGGACTGGACTCTCACTATTATGTTAGATCCACTATGGACTGGACTCTCACAATATTATGTTAAATCCAGTATGGACTGGACTCTCACTATTATGTTAGATCAACTATGGACTGGACTCACACTATTATGTTAGATCCACTATAGACTGGACTCTCACTATTATGTTAGATCCACTATGGACTGGACTCTCACTATTATGTTAGAACCACTATGGACTGGACTCTCACTATTATGTAAGATCCACTATGGACTGGACTCTCACTATTATGTTAGATCCACTATGGACTGGACTCTCATAATATTATGTTAAATCCAGAATGGACTGGACTCTCACTATTATGTTGGATCCACTATGGACTGGACTCTCACTATTATGTTAGATCCACTATGGACTGGACTATCACTATTATGTTGGATCCACTATGGACTGGACTCTCACTATTATGTTGGATCCACTATGGACTGGACTCTCACTATTGCGTTGGATCCACTATGGACTGGACTCTCACTATTATGTTAGATCCACTATGGACTGGACTCTCACTATTATGTTGGATCCACTATGGACTGGACTCTCAGACTATTATGTTAGACCCAATATACACTGGACTCTCATTATTATGTTAGATCCACTATGGACTGGACTCTCACTATTATGTTAGATCCACTATGGACTGGACTCTCACAATATTATGTTAAATCCAGTATGGACTGGGCTCTCACTATTATGTTAGATCCACTATGGACTGGACTCTCACAATTATGTTAGATCCACTATGGACTGGACTCTCACTATTATGTTAGATCCACTATGGACTGGACTCTCACTATTATGTTAGATCCACTATGGACTGGACTCTCACACTATTATGTTAGATCCACTATGGAATGGACTGTCACACTATTATGTTAGATCCACTATGGACTGGACTCTCACACTATTATGTTAGATCCACTATGGACTGGACTCTCACAATTATGTTAGATCCACTATGGACTGGACTCTCACTATTATGTTAGATCCACTATGGACTGGACTCTCACATTATTATGTTAGATCCACTATGGAATGGACTGTCACACTATTATGTTAGATCCACTATGGACTGGACTCTCACACTATTATGTTAGATCCACTATGGAATGGACTGTCACACTATTATGTTAGATCCACTCTGGACTGTCACTGGACTCTCACACTATTGAGCTAAAATTTGCAAAAAATAACAAAGTTTCTCAGTGTGAACATGAAATATCCTGTATTTGCAGTCCATTCAATTGAATATAAGTTAAAGAGGATTTCCAAATCATTGTATTCTCTTTTTTTGTTTTGACAACTTCATTGCTTTTGGGGTTTGTAACAAACCTACGAACAGCCGACCAATCACAGCCTTGAGGGTCTGAAGTTGGCCACGTGAAGCTGTGGTAAAAATGAGTGAATGCAAGGTCTCTGAAGGACAGCCTTGCATGTTTATGTTGCAGCGTGGCTTCTTATGAGTGGAGAGTGGTCTTGTCTTGTCGCCAGCACATCCGTGTTTACCTGAGCATGCTCATTAGGGATGGAGTCCAGCAGGCTGTCCAAGTCGTCTCCAATCACCAGACAGTCGTCCAAAGTGTCCAGGCTTGCGGCCGCTCCGTTATTTATTTTGACAGGAAGCTCCGCTTGAGGCATGCTGGGTAAACGGACTGAGGAAACGAACACATGGAATCTGATTCAGTGTTCTGTTCAGTTTCAAGAAGATGTGCACGAAAATGAAGAAAAGGGTTCTGTGATGTTGATCCTCACCTGCCGCAGGTCCACTCAAAGACTTCATGTTGTTAGCAGCCACCTAAGTACGGTGCACATAAAAAGGAGAACGTCTCACAGTCAGTATATTTATCTTATAAGAGAAGAACAACAAGTTATTCTGACAAATTGTAAACATTAAATTATAGGGCTGGGCGATAAAACGACAACATTGTTTCGTGATGGGCACGTAATCTGTAGGGATGTGACGTGTTCTGTCTTTGTTTGTTGAACGTATTAAGAACATACAATGTATTGCCAAAAGTATGGTCTCCACCTATCCAAATGATGACAATCAGGTGTCCTAATCACTTGGCACAGCCATAGGTGTGTCAAATGAAGGACTTAGGCATGGAGACTGTTTCTACAAACATTTGTAATTGAAAGAGCCGCTTTCAGTGATTTCCAGCGTAGAACTGTCATAGGATGCCACCTGTTCAACAAATCCAGTCCGGAAATTGCCTCGCTCCTACAAATTTCTAAAGTCAACTGTCGGCTTTATTGTAAGAAAATGAAAGAGTTTGGGAACAACAGCAACTCAGCCACCGAGGGGTAGGCCACGTAAACTGACAGAGGTCAGCATGGTGCAAATACTTTCTGCACTGTCAGTTGCTACGGAGCTCCAAACTTCATGTGACCTTCCAATTAGCCCACGCACAGTACGCAGAGAGTTTCATGGAATGGGTTTCCATGGCCGAGCCACTGAATCTAAGCCATACATTACCAAGTCCAATGCAAAACGTGGGATGCAGTGGTGTAAAGCACGTCGCCACTGGACCTTAGAGCAGTGGAGATGCCTTCTCTGGAGTTATGAATCACGCTTTTCCATCTGGCAATCTGATGGACCAGTCTGGGTTTGGAGGTTGCCAGGAGAACGCTACTTTTCCGACTGCATTGTGCTGAGTGTGAAATTTGGTGGAGGAGGAATTATGGTGTGGGGTTGTTTAT
The DNA here is from genome assembly GCF_033978795.1 of Nerophis ophidion. Lineage (NCBI taxonomy): Eukaryota > Metazoa > Chordata > Actinopteri > Syngnathiformes > Syngnathidae > Nerophis > Nerophis ophidion. The sequence goes on along the minus strand of NC_084633.1, from coordinate 39,518,169 downwards.
CCAGGAGTTGGGCTTGGCCCCTTAGTTCCAGTGAAAGGAACTTTGAATGCTCCAGGATACCAAAACATTTTGGACAATTCCATGCCCCCAACTTTGTGGGAACAGATTGGAGAGGACCCCTACCTTTTCCAACATGACTGTGCACCAGTGCACAAAGCAAGGTCCATAAAGATATGGATGACAGAGTCTGGTGTGGATGAATTTGACTGGCCTGCACAGAGTCCTGACCTGAACTTGATAGAACACCTTTGGGATGAATTAGAACGGAGACTGAGAGCCAGGCCTTCTCCACCAACATCAGTGTGTGACTTTACCAATGCGCTACTCAGCAACCTTGTGGACAGCCTTTCCAGAAGAGTTGAAAGGTGGACCGACATCATATGTGAGTCAAGGCAGATGGCCAAATGCTTTTGGCTATATAGTGTATGTAAGACCAGTGTTTACGTTTACTTTGGTATTCAACAGTGAGGTGCACTTCCTCTTTTACACAGTGGGGGCAGCATTGCCCCAATCAGCAGTGCTCAAGCATTTCTTTTTTAAGCTCTTATTGTTAAGCGGAGTCAGTATTTGGCCCCCTTTTCTTCAGCCTCTATATGAATGATTTGCCCACTCTTTGTCCTGAAGTTGAATGCTTCATGAATGCTTTTCTTCCTCCATAGTCACACCGAAGACATTGTTGCTGCTAAACTCACTAAAACAATGTCCTATGTTACAACTTGCTTGCAGAAACCTTTCTTAAACTGTAGTCATGTACGTACCTAAGTACCATCTGACCCCAACATACATATTCATGGAAAAACAATAAAAATTGTCAGCCAATATAAATATACTGGGTTGGTAATAGATTCAGAGCTTTCCTTTTAAAGTCCACATTGGCAATTTCTGTCAAATAATAAAGTTTAATCTGGCAAATTTTCGTGCAATTGGAAATGAAATGTCAACCAAAGCTGCAAATTTGTGTTTGCGTTCGATGATTTTTCCGCCACTTCAACTATTGCCTTACTAGCTGGTCTCAGGCTGCTAAGGGTTCAACAAAAACATTGGACATCTTGTCCAAACAAGCAAGTAAAGTTACGGATAAAAAAATACCTAGGCATTATCAACTGTCATTGTAAAAAAACATACAGTATTTGGAAAGACTTCACATTTGCAGACTTCAAAGTGAGCTCTAAAGTTCTGCATGAGCAAAGTTCGCCAGCCAAAGAAAGACTGGAGGCTCTGTCAGAGGTGACTGTTAAATTCCTCTGCACTTTCAGTAAAAGGGCCTGCTAAGTAAGGAGTGCAAATGTGTGGAAGTCTGACCTGAGGAGGTTAAACTGCTCACAACTTACAAAGCCTTCACAAAAAAATGGAAAATATGGCTTATCAACACCTAGAGCTGCCAGCACTAAAAGATGAGCCTGTTTTGATGGTATTAGGGACCGAATGTTACTTTGGGACAGAGGACCCTATTGTATTTCTAAGGTTTTATTATCATTGTACCGCCGCCTCTTTGAGCTGTGATTTGACCCCCTTAACATTCTTCACCAAATTTTACACACACATCAGGACTGGCGAAAATTGCCATCTAATTAAAAAAAACAAACCCCAAAACTCAAATTTGCGCTGTTGCGCCCCCTAGGAAAAAACACAGACAAAACTGCTTGTAACTTCCGTTAGGAATGTCGCAGAGACATGAAACGAAAACATCTATGTAGGTATGACTTAGACCTAGATTTCATAAAATAACATCCATCAGCAAAAATCAATAGGAAGTTGGCAAAAACCCTTTCAAAACAAAAGTTTCCTAAAAAAAATAAATTTTTGCCTCTTTGAGCTGTAATTTGACCCCCTCATAATGCTTCAAAACTCACCAAACTGGACACACACACATCAGGACTGGCGAAAATTGCAATCTAATAAAAAAAACAAACCCCAAAACTCAAAATTGCCCTCTAGTGACTAGACAAAACTGCTTGTAACAAAAACCTCTATGTAGGTCTCACTTACACCTACATTTCATTCCCCTAGAGGGGGGGGGGTTGCCCACATCTGAGGTCCTCTCCAAGGTTTCTCATAGTCAGCATTGTCACTGGCGTCCCACTGAATGTGAATTCTCCCTGCCCACTGGGTGTGAGTTTTCCTTGCCCTTTTGTGGGTTCTTCCGAGGATATTGTAGTCGTAATGATTTGTGCAGTCCTTTGAGACATTTGTGATTTGGGGCTATATAAATAAACATTGATTGATTGATTCATTCATTTACATCCTTCAGCAAAAATCAACAGGAAGTTGACAATTACCCCTTCAAAACAAATGTTTTGTAAAAACACCTCACCTTTTTTCAAACATTATCTCCTCTGAGCACATTTGTTGTGTCAGCTTCAAACTCACACAGTGAACCCTTCAGATTAAAAGTTGCGAAAAGAGTTTTAATAACTGCTCCGGTTATGATTTTACAAGCCTTCAAAGAACTTCTGCGCTAATGCTGCTGCGCTGATTCCGTCTCAAGATGGCCGCTTAAAAGCCGGAAGCACCAGCGTGACCACACAATGCAGAGAAGGTAGGTACTGTGCGGGTAAAGATATGTTGACTGGGTGAAAGAAGGAGGCAACAGTTTGACTCCAGGATAAAAAAAATGTAGGTAATGTGCAGGTAAATATAGGTTATCTGGATGTTGGCAGGAAGCACCAGCCTGTATGGGTGACAGAAAGAAGCACCAGTGTGACCCCAGGATGCAGGGAAGGTAAGTAATGTGGAGGTAAAGATATGTTGAATGGGTAAAGGCAGGAAACACCAGCAAAAGTCGGTCCCGTCCATCGCTGCTTGTAGATTTAATGTTGTATTTAATTTTTTTATCATATTGTATATGTATTGTGTGCTTTTTTTGTTGTTGCTTTTTCTCTCTTTCTTTTCTTTTTCTTTTCAAATTGTAATTTCCCTGCCTTTTTTACATCATGGCCAGGGGACTACAGATGACAACTAGCCCTCTGGCTAATTCTGCCATGTGTAGTCATGTGTTTTATGAAATTGCATTGTCCCCTTTGAAACAAAATCATCTGATCTAATCTAAAGTGTTCAACGTAATTTGACTAATTTTGTTGTGTTTTCCATGCTTGTGTTGACATTTCCCTCTCTGTCATGATAGCTAAAATATTATAAATCACAGAAAGTTACATTTGAAATAAAAAATCCTTATATTTCAGATATTTTTGTCCTGGTCCTTATTTTCCAAAGTCATAAAATATGAATAATTTCAAGATATCGACTGATAACAGTTTTCAGCCATTATGGCCCAACCCTACTACATACAGTATGACATTTGCTCACATAGGCCTTTCGTTTTTTCAGTCCCAGGTGGTTGGCAAGTTCCTCTGCAAGTTCCTTCACGTGTTTGTCCTGTGAATTCAAGTAATGCCCATTCCAGTCAAGTCATGATCACACTGCTTGAGAAAACACACCCAAATGAACAATTTTTTTTTTTTTTTCTTGTGCAAAACCTTCAAACCAATCATCATATCCCATTTGTCTTGGCAGAAAAGCCGTTTTTCGTCACTTTTCATCGACTTTACCTGATGTGTGGTGAGTACACTTGCCAACTTTGAGACCTCCGATTTCGGGAGGTGGGGGATGGTGTGTGGGGGAGGGGCGTGGTTGAGGGTAGGGCGGGTGCGTGGTTGGGGGCGTGGTTAAGAAGGGAGGAGTATATTTACAGCTAGAATTTACCAAGTATTTCATATATATATACATATATATATATATATATATATATATACACATATACATATATATATATACATTTTTTCCATCCATTTTCTACCGCTTATTCCCTTTTGGGGTCGCGGGGGGCGCTGGCGCCTATCTCAGCTACAACCGGGCAGAAGGCAGGGTACACCCTGGACAAGTCGCCACCTCATCGCAGGGCCAACACAGGTAGACAGACAACATTCACACTCACACACTAGGGACCATTTAGTGTTGCCAATCAACCTATCCCCAGGTGCATGTCTTTGGAGGTGGGAGGAAGCCGGAGTACCCGGAGGGAACCCACGCATTCACGGGGAGAACATGCAAACTTCACACAGAAAGATCCCGAGCCTGGGATTGAACCCAGGACTGCAGGACCTTCGTATTGTGGGGCAGACACACTAACCCCTCTACCACCGTATATACACATATATACATATATATAAGAAATACTTGACTTTCAGTGAATTATAGCTATATATATATATATATATGTATATATATATATATATATATATATATATATATATATATATATATATATATATATATTAGAGATGCGCGGTTTGCGATCTCATCCGCGGATAAACCGCGGGTCGGGCAGGTGACATGACGAAAAAATTGACTTTAAATAGATTTGGGTGGGTGGCGGTTGAACCATTTGGAAATATATGATATACATGGTCAGAGATAGATAACTTTTACCGTTCAAAGAGCCATTTTGGAGCCGTGTCACAAAGCGAAGAAGACATTAGTTGGCGTGAATATTCTCAAGAATGTCTGCCGGCAGTCACCCAGTTAATAAGAATTGGGGCGTGCTATGAAGCCTTTGCCTTTGATGCCTTTTACAACATGTATAATATACTTGCAAGTCCAGAAATATGTTGTGTGTGGCTTCCACTGACTCACGCACACGACTGCAAGGCATACCGGGTGATACAGAGTACACTAATGGTTGTGATATAAACAATTTTGACACTCTTACTAATATGCGCCACGCTGTGAAGCCACAACAAACAAGAATGACAAACACATTTCGGGAGAACATCCTCACAGTAACACAACATAAACGTAACACAACAAATACCCCGAATCCGTTGCATCCATGACACTTACTGAGTAACTTTAACCCCCCCCACCCCCCGTGAGTCGGTAAGGTGGGCGGGGTTGGGAGCGCGGGGGTGTAAAGTTACTCAGTAATTGTCAAGGATGCAAAGGATTCTGGGTATTTGTTGTGTTGCGTTTATGCTGTGTTACTGTGAGGATGTTCTCCCGAAATGTGTTTGTCATTCTTGTTTGGTGTGGCTTCACAGCGTGGCGCATATTAGTAAGAGTGTTAAAATTGTTTATATCACAACCATTAGTGTACTCTGTATCACCCAGTATGCCCTTCAATCTTGTACGTGTGTTTGTGTAAGTTTCATACAGCATGTTGCTGGACTGGCAAACGGTTCGTACATGTTGTTGAAGGTGTCAAAGGCAACGGCTTCACAGCACGCCCTTATTCCTGTTATCTGAATGATCACCATCGGATATTCGCGAGAACGTTAGCGGCTCCCATTGCCTTCTTTACTTTGTGACACGGGTCAAACTAGCTCTTTTAGTGGTAAAGGTCGCCAACTCCGGATATACAACAACGGGCGGGTGGCAGGCGATTGCAGTTCTGATAAAATGTTGGTTCGGGTGGATGGCGGGTGGATGATGACTTTAGTGATGCGGTTGCGGATGATATGATTGCCTATTCACGCATCTCTAATATATATATACATATATATATATATATATAATTAAAAAAAATATATATATAGCTAGAATTCACTGAAAGTCAAGTATTTCTTTATATATATATATATATATATATATATATATATATATATATATATATATATATATATATATATATATATAAGAGAAATACTTTAATTTCAGTGTTCATTTATTTACACATATAAACACACATAACACTCATCTACTCATTGTTGAGTTAAGGGTTGAATTGTCCATCCTTGTTCTATTATCCGTCACTATTTCTTTAATCATGCTGAAAACCCTCTCTGATGATGCGTTGCTGTGTGGCACGCACAAAAGTGCTTTGATCAAATGCACTAGAGTCTGGAATCTTCCATCTTTCCCTAGCATGACCCAAAACGTGCAGTAGATGGCAGTATTGTCTTGTTTAAGAGTGTCACAACATTGCTGTTTACGAAAACGTGACTGCTGTTGTTTTGTGTTGTTACTGCGCTGGGAGGACGTTAATGAAACTGCCTAACAATAAACCCACATAAGAAACTAAAAACTCGCCCTCGATCATTCTACAGTTATAACGTCATTGGGCAGGCACGCTGTTTATATTGTGGGAAAGCGGACGTGAAAACAGGCTGTCGACACATCACTCAGGTCCGCATGGGGCTGGAGGGGGCGTGGCCTCCAGCTCCGCCTGAATTTCGAGAGATTTTCGGGAGAAAATTTGTCCCAGGAGGTTTTCGGGAGAGGCGCTGAATTTCGGGAGTCTCCCGGAAAATCCGGGAGGGTTGGCAAGTATGGTGGTGAGCATGCAGGCACCGCTGGGGTCGTACACCTTTACCTGATGTGTGGTGAGCATGCAGGCAGTTGTGCAGTCATACGCCTCCTTGTGCTTGCCAAGCTGCTTCAAACAGAGCGCCTTCAAGTAGCGCGCCCGCTGTTTCTCTTCACAAACTTCCAGGGCTTTGTCACAGTCCTTCACTCCTTCATTGTATTGCCTCTGCGTCAAACCAGACAAACAAAAAAAAAACACATTCAAGTCATACTTCTGGATTAGAAATCCCACACAGTGACGTGTTTCAACCATGTCATTCTTGAGTGTTTTGATGATTGGAGCTTATGGCCAATAAAAACATCTCAACATGAGAAAAATGCTCAAAAATTTCAATATCGAAAACCACACACTGGCTCCAGTCAGCAAATTAACAGCAAAAATACATTTTGATCATGACTGTACTAAATCTGGGAATTTTGGGAAAGGGAATTTATGGGAAGTGCAGTGTGGGTGGATGCTTGAAAGGTCGGAATCAGGTTTAAAAATTATGCAAAATTTTGAGAATTTAAGGCAGGCCTAGGCAATTATTTTGACTCGGGGGCCACATTTAGAGAAAACAATGTGTCTGAAGGCCGGTATATCTGTCGATGTGTGTGTGTGTGTGTGTATATATATGTATACACACCGTATTTTTCGGACTATAAGTCGCAGTTTTTTTCATAGTTTGTCCAGGAGTGCGACTTATACTCAGGAGCGACTTATGTGTGAAATTATTAACACATTACCGTAAAATATCAAATAATATTATTTATCTCATTCACGTAAGAGACTAGACGTATAAGATTTCATGGGATTTAGCGATTAGGAGTGATAGATTGTTTGGTAAAGGTATAGCATGTTCTATATGTTACAGTTATTTGAATGACTCTTACCATAATATGTTAGGTTAACATAGCAGGCACCTTCTCTGTTGGTTTTTATGCCTCAGTGCGACTTATATATCTTTTTTTCCTTCTTTATTATGCATTTTCGGCCAGTGCGACTTATACACTGAAAAATACAATATATATGCATATACACATAGATAGATATACCGGCTACATACATACATACACATATATATATATATATATATATATATATATATATATATATATATATATATATATATATATATATATATATATATGTATATATACATATGTATATACAGTATATATATACTGGCAACCTAACCGTTAAGCTAAAAAGCAAACTGGCCGGCACTCATAAAACGGCAATGAAAATCGTAGGGAGGAAAGAATATGAGCCTATACAGAGCATCTATGAGTGGGCAGTTAGGAAAAAAGCTAAGAAAATGATTTCCAATTCACAACACCCACTCTTCAATCAATCAATGTTTACTTATATAGCCCTAAATCACTAGTGTCTCAAAGGGCTGCACAAACCACTACGACATCCACGGTAGGCCCACATAAGGGCAAGGAAAACTCACACCCAGTGGGACATCGGTGACAATAATGACCCAGTGGGACGTCGGTGACAATGATGACTATGAGAACATGATACTGTGAAAGATCAATCCATAATGGATCCAACACAGTCGCGAGAGTCCAGTCCAGAGCGGATCCAACACAGCAGCGAGAGTCCCGTTCACAGCGGAGCCAGCAGTAAACCATCCCAAGAGGAGGCTGATCAGCAGCGCAGAGATGTCCCCAGCCGATACACAGGCGAGCAGTACATGGCCACCGGATCGGAACGGACTCCCTCCACAAAGGAGAGTGGGATGAATATGGAACCCTGCCATCAATAATGATAATTATTATTATAAAAATAACAATAACTGGATAATATTTTGGTGTAGAATCTTATTGTGCATGTAAGAATGCTTGGACATTCAAACAATAATAATAATAATGACAATAATAAATAGATGATATTTTGGTGTACAATCTTATGGACATTCACAAAATAATAATAATAATTATTATTATTATAAAAATAACAACTGGATAATATTTTGGTGTAGAATCTTACTGTGCGTGTAAGAATGCTTGAAGATTAAAACAATAATAATAAGAAGAAGAATAATTGATGATATTTTTGTGTAGAATCTTATGGACATTCACACAATAATAATAATAATAATAATAATAAAAACAACAATAAATAGATGATATTTTGTTGTAGAATCTTACATGTGAGAATGCTTGGACATTCAAACAATAATAATAATAATAACAACAATAATAATAATAATAACGATAATAAATAGATAATATTTTGGTGTAGAATCTTATGGACATACACACAATAATAATAATAATAATAATAACAACAATAAATAGATAATCTTTTGGTGTAGAATGTTACATGTGAGAATGCTTGGACATTCAAACAATAATAATAATAATTATAATAATAATAATCATAATAATAGTGTGTGAATGAGAGTGTGAATGTTGTCTGTCTATCTGTGTTGGCCCTGCGATGAGGTGGCGACTTGTCCAGGGTGTACCCCGCCTTCCGCCCGATTGTAGCTGAGATAGGCGTCAGCGCCCCCCGCGACCCCGAAAGGGAATAAGCGGTAGAAAATGGATGGATGGATGGATATTAATAACGATAATAAATAGATAATATTTTAGTTTAGAATCTTATGGACATTTACACAATAATAATAATAATAATAATAATTGTAACTGTTGCGACTAATATTTATAATTTGTTTGATTTCTCTAAAAACAGAATAAGTTAAGTTCATAAAAGGGAATTTAAATCCAAATGTATAAAAGTTCATAAGAAGGGATTATTTAAGTTACTATGGTTAAAAATATAATTTCATGCCTTTTTGTTGGGTTTGTGGGCATGCGTTTGTTTTGAAGTGTCTCGATTGATCTGTGAACGGATATAAGGAAGCTACTTCCGGGTATGAGTAACAAGGACTAAAAAGTGTCACAAGGACTTTCAGCGTTTGGGCTATAAGAGCCAGAAGATCACAATTTCCTCCTAAAGGAAGCATGCAGGCCAACGAGGTATTTGTCATTTCTGTTTGTATTTTACTTCGGTAAAATGTTTGCGCCACATGCTGTGCATGTTATTTTTACCTTTGTAACGTGCTTTATTTTATTAACAGTTTTCACGGTGAATTGAAGGGAAAGGAAGCCTTCAATAAATCAGTCAAAGAAAGCCATTGTGTCAGTGCTATTTGGAGGAAGTAACAATAATAATAACAATAAATAGATAATATTTTGGTGTAGAATCTTACGTGTGACAATGCTTGGACATTCACACAATAATAAAAATAATAATAATAATAAATAGATGATATTTTGGTGTGGAATTCCACACGTGTGAATGCTTGCACATACACAATAATACTCATTATAATAATAATAAATAGATGATATTTTGGTGTAGAATCCCACATGTATGATGAATGCTTGGACATACAAAATAATTATAATAATAAATAGTTGATATTTTTATGTAGAATCCCACATGTGTGAATGCCTGGACATACACAATAATAATAATATAAATGTCAATAATAAATAGATGATATTTTGGTGTACAATCTTATGGACAATCACAAAGTAATAAAAATAAAAATAATAATTATAGAAATAACAATAAGTGGATAATATTTTGGTGTAGAATCTTCTGTGTGAGAATGCTTGGACATTCACACAATAATAATAATAAATAAATGCTATTTTGGTGTGAAATCCCACATGTGTGAATGCTTGTACAGATAGATAGTACTTTGTTGATTACTTCAGGAGAGTTCCCTCAGGAAAATTAAAATACACAATAATAAAAATAAATTGATGATATTTTGGTGTAGAATCCCACATGTGTGACTGCTTGGACATACAAAATAATTATAATAAAAACAAATAGATTATATTTTGGTGTAGAATCCCACGCGTGAATGCTTGGACATACACAACAATAATAATAACAATAAATAGATGATATTTTGGTGTAGAATCCCACATGTGCGAATGCTTGGACATACACAACAATGATAATAAATTGTGAAGTGAAGTGAATTACATTTATATAGCGCTTTACTCTAGTGACTCAAAGCGCTTTACATAGTGATACATGACCACATCACACCAACTCTCAAATCCCTTCACTGGCTTCCTGTTCCATCCAGGATTGAATTAAAAATCTCGCTACTAACTAACCAGTGCCTCCATGGAAATGCCCCCCTCTACCTCAAGGAACTGCTCACCCCCAAATCCTCCACACGACACCTCCGCTCCATACAGGCTAACCTCCTCCAACCTCCACGGACAAAGCTTCGAACAATGGGAGACCGGGCTTTCTGCTCCGCTGCTCCCAGTCTGTGGAACGCTCTCCTTGACCACCTGAGGGCACCTCAGACTGTGGATGCTTTTAAAAAAGGCTTAAAAACCCATCTTTTTAAAAAAGCCTTTATATAGACATGCATGCTGGTTGTAGCCTTTGGGCTGTTTCTAGTTTTATATTTTATTTATTTTTATTAATACTATTTTTTACACTCTGGCACTTTGAGGTTGTTTACTCAACGTAAAGTGCTTTTTTTACAAATAAAATGTATTATTATTATTATTATTATTGATACCCAATATCTAAGTTACAGTGTGGGTGGCACCGGAAGCAAGTGGGTAAAGTGTCTTGCCCAAGGACACGACGGCAGTAACTAGGATTGCAGAAGCGGGAATCAAACCTGCAACATTCAATTTGCTGGCACAGCCACTTTACCAACCAAGCTATACCTCAAGCTATAAAATGGATGATATTTTGGTGTAAAATCTCGCATGCTTGGACAATGAAAGGTACAAGCTCTAACTGTAACACAGGAGCACATGAAGTCCACTTTACACTTGCCCAATTGTCTGTACCTTTTCTATATTTACTGCCTTGGCCTTTATCTTGTAGAAGAATTTATCGCCACAAGATCCAAAGCGCTTCATCTCACCATGCTGTGGTAGGCGGTGGCCCGGTTGAAGTACAGAGTCCCCAGTAAAGCCTGAGGGATCTGGATTCCTTTTGCCGCGGCGTAGTGGGAAACACTCAAGCCTTCGCTGAACTCCTTCACGGCTTGATTCCCCAAGCCATCTGTGAAGCAGCACTTGCCCTCGTCGAGAAGGTTGCACACCAACTTGACCAGGAAGTCCTAAGGAGAAAAGGTGTGGATGAGGTGAGGAGACGCGAGTACCTAAACTGTTACCAAGTAGACTTTTACAAACCCCGTTTCCATAAGAGTTGGGAAATTGTGTTAGATGTAAATATAAACAGAATACAATGATTTGCAAATCCTTTTCAACCCATATTCAGTTGAATATGCTACAAAGACAACATATTTGATGTTCAAACTCATAAACTTTTTTTTTTGCAAATAATCATTAACTTTAGAATTGGATGCCGGCAACAAGTGACAAAGAAGTTGGGAAAGGTGGCAATAAATACTGATAAAGTTGAGGAATGCTCATCAAACACTTATTGGGAACATCCCACAGGTGTGCAGGCTAATTGGGAACAGGTGGGTGCCATGATTGGGTATAAAAACAGCTTCCCAAAAAATGCTCAGTCTTTCACAAGAAAGGATGGGGCGAGGTACACCCCTTTGTCCACAACTGCGTGAGCAAATAGTCAAACAGTTTATGAACAACGTTTCTCAAAGTGCAATTGCAAGAAATTTAGGGATTTCAACATCTACGCTCCATGATATCATCAAAAGGTTCAGAGAATCTGGAGAAATCATTTCACGTAAGCGGCATGGACGGAAACCAACATTGAGTGACCGTGACCTTCAATCCCTCAGAGGGCACTGTATAAAAAACCGACATCAATCTCTAAAGGATATCACCACATTGGTGATATCCGTTGTGGTGAAGAAGGAGCTGAGCCGGAAGGCAAAGCTCTCACTTTACCGGTCGATCTACGTTCCCATCCTCACCTAAGGTCATAAGCTTTGGGTTATGATGGAAAAGGACAAGATCATGGGTACAAGTGGCCCAAATGAGTTTCCTCCGCCAGGGCTCTCCCTTAGAGATAGGGTGAGAAGCTCTGCCATCCGGGAGGAACTCAAAGTAAAGCCGCTGATCCTCCACATGGAGAGGAGCCAGATGAGGTGGTTTGGGCATCTGGTCAGGATGCCACACAAACACCTCCCTTGGGGCACGTCCGACCGGTAGGAGGCCACGAGGGAGACCCAGGACACGTTGGGAAGACTATGTCTCCCGGCTGGCCGGGGAACATCTCGGGATCCCCCGGAAAGAGCTGGACGAAGTGGCTGGGGAGAGGAAAGTCTGGGCTTCCCTGCTTAGGCTGCTGCCCCCGCGACCCGACCTTGGGTAGGTGGAAGAAGATGGATGGATGGATGAATTGATTTACGTGGACCCCGACTTAAACAAGTTGAAAAATGTATTGGGGTGTCAATTGTACGGAATATGTACTGTACTGTGCAATCTACTAATAAAAGTTTCTATCAAGGAGGGGAAACATGTAACATTTGATTGATAGATTGAAACTTTTATTAGTAGATTGTAGGGCTGGGCGATATATCGATATACACGATATATCGCGGGTTTGTCTGTGCGATATAGAAAATGACTGTATGGTGATATTGGAGTATACCTCCTCACGCAGTTGCTTTTAGCTGCTGGCATTACATGACAGGCTCTCCTCGCTCTTTCCTGTCTCTCCTTCGCAGAGACAAGCGCACCTTCTTACACACGTCACGTCACACGTCACATACGTATACGCCCTCGCCCAGCAGAGAGGTAGCAGCATGGGTAACGTTAGCTGTGATGCTAGCGGAGCCATGCGAGTGGTAATACGAGAGAAAGAAGGTACGGATGAAGGAAGAATGAATTCCCAATAAAAACAGCAGGAGGTCCATCGTCTGGCTGTAGTTTGGCTTCAAGTGGGAATATGTCGAACAGACAACCGTAATTTGTCAAGTGTGGGGCAAAAGCGTTGCTATAAAAAGTAGCATTACTGCTGATATGTAGCATCATTTGAAAAGTCACCTGCTAAAGAATGAAGAGGATTTCATAATGTCCGTAGTAACCTACCACATAGTGAATAACAAATACTATTTGATTTCCTATTACTGTATGCAGCTCATTTATATTTGACACTTAAAATGTCTCTGACAATCTTGCACTTTCTGTTTTGGAAATGACATGAACGTTTGTGCCACTGCTTAATGGCTGTTTAATAAATACAGTTTTGGTCAATTGACTTAATTGGGATTTCCTTCTGTAGATTCCTAAAGTAGTCTTAGCTTGACGCTCCTCTACTTTCTACCTTCACTCCACTTCTTGTGGGAACAACAAAACAAAACTCCAGACGTTCCTCTTCGTGTGTATGGTTTATTTGTGAACTTAATCATTCAAAACGTAAAACAGTCACTATGTGGGAACAAATGAATGACAAAATAAAGAGAGTTTGTTGCACTAAAAGTTAGAAAAAGTAAGAGTAAGAAAAAGTAAGAGTGGGGCGGTATATCTCGGTTGGTAGAGTGGCCGTGCCAGCAACTTGAGGGTTGCGGGTTTGATTCCCGCTTCCGCCATCCTAGTCACTGCCGTTGTGTCCTTGGGCAAGACACTTTACCCACCTGCTCCCAGTGCCACCCACGCTGGTTTAAATGTAACTTGGATATTGGGTTTCACTATGTAAAGCGCTTTGAGTCACTAGAGAAAAGCGCTATATAAATATAATTCACACAAAAAACTGTGTGGCATGATTCCACCGCACCTGACACATTACCCATAACACCTTGCTTCCAAAAAAACACCTGACCACACAGATCCTTCCGTCATATATACAATTAAAACAGTCACGTCACCAAATTATTTAGACAGATGTAATAATTACAAATAAAGTGAGCCTTATAATTACTCTAAGCATTCGATATATACATTTTCTTATCATGCAAATAAAGTAAATAGTCCCCTTTTGGCTGAGTAAACATAATGCACTTTCCATAAAATGTAAATTAACTTAAACAGCATTTAGGTTACCTTCTCTGCATGAAAGTTTAAAAGTAGCATATATTAATGCTTTATGAAGAAGAATGTTTTAATGTAGACATAGAATCATCATACTGCCATGATTATATGCATCAAGTGTTCATTCAAGGCCAAGGCAAAATATAAATAAATGATAAATGGGTTGTACTTGTATAGCGCTTTTCTACCTTCAAGGTACTCAAAGCGCTTTGACACTACTTCCACATTTACCCATTCACACGCACATTCACACACTGATGGAGGGAGCTGCCATGCAAGGCGCCAACCAGCACCCATCAGGAGCAAAGGTGAAGTGTCTTGCTCAGGACAGAACGGACGTGACGAGGTTGGTTCTAGGTGGGATTTGAACCAGTGACCCTCGGGTTGCGCACGGACACTCTCCCCACTGCGCCACGCCGTCCCTATATATATCATATAAAATATGATATATATAGGGACGTTGTCCCTATATATATCATATTTATATCATATATATTATGATATAAAATATCATAATATATATCGTATATCGCGATATGGCCTAAAAATATTGAGATATTAAAGAAGGCCATATAGCCCAGCCCTAGTAGATTGCACAGTTCAGTACATATTCTGTACAATTGACCACTAAATGGTAACACCCCAATAAGTTTTTCAACTTGTTTAAGTCAGGGTCGACGTTTTGATTGATTGAATTGATTGAAACTTTTATTATAGTAGATTGCACAGTACAGTACATATTCCGTACAATTGACCACTAAATGGTAACACCCCAATAAGTTTTTCAACTTGTTTAAGTCGGGGTCCACGTTAATCAATTCATGGTACAAATATATACTATCAGCATAATACAGTCATCACACAGGTTAATCATCATAGTATATACATTGAATTATTTACAATCTGGGGGGTGGGATAAGGAGCTTTGCTTGATATCAGTACTTCAGTCATCAACAATTGCATCAACATTGATGTGGCATAGAAAGAGAATGAGTTAAAGGCCTACTGAAAGCCACTACTACCGACCACGCAGTCTGATAGTTTATATATCAATGATGAAATATTAATATTGCAACACATGTCAATACGGCCTTTTTACTTTGCTAAATTGCAATTTTAAATTTCCCGGGAGTTTCTTGTTGAAAACGTCGCAGAATGATGACGTGTACGCGTGACGTCACGGACTGTTAGGAAGTACTAGCGCTGCGCACACACACAGCTAAAAGTCGTCTGCTTTAACGGCATAATTACACAGTATTTTGGACATCTGTGTTGCTGAATCTTTTGCCATTTGTTCAATTAATATTGGAGAAGTCAAAGTAGAAAGATGGAGTTGGGAAGCTTTAGCCTTTAGCCACACAAACACACGGGGATTCCTTGTTTAAAATTCCCGGAGGTGAAGCTTTACTATGGATCAGAGCGGTCAAGCGAACATGGATCCCGACCAAATGTCAACCGGCAGCTTTCGGTGAGAAAATTGTGGTAAAAAGTCGCCACTTACCGGGGATCAGCTGAGATTGTGCCGTCCATATTGCTGCCGTCGACTTCCATCAGACACTGGCCTCAAGACACCCGTGGACACACCCCTCCAACTATCGGGTACTATTAAACTCACTAAAACACTAGCAACACAATAGAAAGATAAGGGATTTCCCAGAATTATCCTAGTAAATGTGCCTAAAAACATCTGAATCCGTCCCAATGCAATCGCGTTTTTTTTTGTTTTTTTCTAGTCCATCGCTATCAATATCCTCAAACACAAATCTTTCATCCTCGCTGAAATTAATGGGGAAATTGTTGTTTTCTCCGTCCGAATAGCTCTTTTGGTTGGAGGCTCCCATTAAAAACAATGTAAGGATGCGAGGAGCCCTCAGCGGGTGACGTCATCGTCTGCGACTTCCGGTAAAGGCAGGGCTTTTCTGTTAGCGACCAAAAGTTGCGAACTTTATCGTGGATGTTCCCTACTAAATACTTTCAGCAAAAATATGGCAATATTGCAAAATGATCAAGTATGACACAGATTCCAGAAAACACAGAGTGAGATGTTCTACCTCTTGTGCAAAACACAAATGCATAAAATGACTTAACACATTAAATGACGAGTAAAACATTTACAAACACAACAACCGACTTCTAAAACATTAAAACCAAAACACATAAAATGAGTCCGAAGAGATGCACAGTGACATCTAAAACGTAAATTACTCCTAAAACACATAACAAGACTCCTAAAACTCATAATAAGACTCCTAAAACACGTAAAAAAACTCATAAAACACGTAAAAATACTCCTAAAAACATGTAAAAGACTCCTAAAACAAATTTAAAAACAGATCCTAAAACACGTAGAAAACTCATAAAACACGTAAAAATACTCCTAAAAACATGTAAAAAGACTCCTAAGACGAATTTAAAACAGAATGAGGTGTCTGCATCCTTTGTGAGCACATACACTTGGTGGCCTTGTAGGTGAACAGTGAACGTGAATGGAAGACCTGAAGGATAAAATAATTTACGGGTGCGCATCATCAGTAGTGTTCCTCTGGGTCACTGGGTGTTTCGGCCTTTAACACTATACACCCTCTCCAGAGGCGGACAGCTACAGGATAATCAGACCTGAGCTTGCGACCCAAGTCCAATTAGCCATAATAGTCACCTTGTTGGCAGACATATCAGGGGACTATGCATGGCAGGGGCGTCCGGTTCCCTGAGTCAGATTTTGTTCTGCCTGACCGCATACCTCCTGATGCACTAGTTGGGGCACAATTGGGGTCATTCCTCTTCAGCCAGAGCCAGGCTGCTCTTTTCGGCTGCTTTGATTGCTGTACGCAGGCACTGGCCCATGACTCCCAAGTCCTTCAGCAGTTTTGTGGTAGAGGTTCCCACAAAGCCTCTGCACCCAACCTCCACAGGGCGGACTTCAGTATTCCAGCCACGATTTTTAGCTTCCGTAGAATGGACCTGCTATCCCCGTTAAAATAAGAAAATTTCATTTCAGTAGGCCTTTAAGACCTTTGTTAGATTGGAATCTGGGTTTAACGTGGTTTGTGGAGCTCCACCTGGTGTTGTGGTTATGGCGGTCATTTACGTTAAGGAAGTAGTTTGACAAGGAGGTGTAGCAGATTTTATAGACTAGGCTCAGTGCAAGTTGTTTTACTCTGTCCTCCACCCTGAGCCAGCCCACTTTGGAGAAGTGGGTTGTAGTAAGTTGTGATCTGGGGTGGAGGTCTAAAAGTAACCGGACTAGCTTGTTCTGGGATGTTTGGAGTCTAGATTTGAGGGTTTTGAAGGTGCTGAATCAATTCATGGTAACACAAATTGTACCTGGTAGTCTTCAGGGTCTGGAAGAACTAGAGAAGACCTGAAATGGAAAACAGAGATATGTGAAACCATGCAATCGGTGGCCAAGCACTCACTTTGTGTTGAGGATGAAAAGAACTCACCGCATGTGCATCAGAGCTTCGTCTATCGCTCTCCTGCGTCTCTGTCTTAAAGGGTCCATTCTGGGAGAGGAAGACCAAACAGGACACAAAGACTAATAAACACCATTAGCATGCAGCTCTGACACAACATTGTGTGTAAGTTTCTTGTGTTGCAATGACGTCTGTTGTTCAGCAGATAAGACAACAATGGCTGGATTAATTGTGTGTAAGTTTCTTGTGTTGCAATGACGTCTGTTATTCAGCAGAAAAGACAACAATGGCGGGACTAATTGGCACAACTTTAAAGCCACCCACCTTTAGTCCGGAAGTTTAGTGGTCCACTGCTAACTTCACTTTAGAGTCATGGGCGAGGGAGAAAACGAAACCAAAAACTTCTGCCACCTCTGAGAGCCAATTTGGAAAGAAATAATATCGTTGGCCAGCAGTTAAGTTTCGATTTGTCGAAGATGATGACTTGTGCTCTCAGCCCAGATGCTGAATGGGACTTTGTCTTCTTCTGTGGCGGCGACGCGCGCACTGCTGCCCCCTGCTGGAGTGGAGGGGAACCAAAGTTCCCTCCCTTCTCCTTCATTTACGCGCAAACCCCCCCACCCATTTATTCTAACATACGTAAATATATAAATATAAATGTGTGTATGTGAGTAAATACGCGTGCTAAATTCTTCTAAAACCTTTAATCAAATGTTGACAAGCACTTCCGGTAAACAAGCACCGCCCCCCCGGTTTACTTCCGTATTTACATTTAAACTCGGAGCGGTCAAATCTTCGACATGGAGGATGATTAAGAGTACAAAAGCCCTTAAATTAATATCTTTGACATGATTTAGGTAGCCCTTTTTATTTTTATTTTATTTTCATTTTTATTTTTATTATTATTTTCAATATTTAATACTTTATTCATCATCATCATTTATTTTTATTCCTTTCATGAAAATGCATATTTACAAGCCACGTACAATTGACACTTTCATTGTTTTTTTTCTTTTTTTTTCTTATACAGTTCCATGATCAGAAAGGAGCAGATGGAAGAATTATATTCTTATATTTATCTGCCCCTTTTTTAACACAAATTACAGTATTTTAGATGACTTTATAACTGTTCCCTCCACCAACACCCAAACTCCAACATACTTTTCCATTTTCCGTTAAGCACTTTCACAATGACACGTCCAATCTAAATCAAAACTCAGTTTGATATAATTTCAGTTTTTTCTTTTTATAACTCTTTTTAAATACAAAGATATTCTTACAGCTTTTTAAGTCTTTGTTTAGAGAATTCCATGCTTTCACACCAACAACAGACAAGCACATTTGTTTCAAATTTGTTGGCGCTCTTGGATGTTTAAAGTCATACGGCCTTCTGTGGTTCTCATCTTCAGATGTGAACACAAATAACTTTTGTATGTCCTTCGGAAAAACTTTATTTCTCGCTTTGAACATCATTAATAGTGTATTTAATTCTACAATGTCTTTTAGTTTTAGTAATCCTGACCTAATGAAGAGTGGATTTGTGTGGTCTCTATATCCTACTTTAAAAATGATTCGAATTGCTCTTTTCTGTGAAAGAAATAAAGGCATTATGTTGCTATGATATGTATTTCCCCATATTTCTGCACAATAATTGAAATAAGGTAGAATAATTGAGCAATATAACATTCTCATTGTGTTGTATGGAAAACTATATTTAACCTTGTTCAAAATAAATCAGCTTTTAGATACCTTATTTTTCACATGCATTATATGAGCTTTCCATGTCAACTTTTCATCTAAGATGACCCCAAGAAATTTGATTTCAGACACCTTCTCAATTTTCACATTGTTTATGGATAAACTAACTTCTATCTTTCTTTTATTACCGAATACCATATATTTAGTCTTTTCCAAATTTAAAGATAATTTATTTATATCAAACCACAATTTTAGTTTAACCATTTCCTCTTCAATATTATTGGCTAAAATTTTCAAGTCATCTCCCGAACAGTATAAATTTGTATCGTCTGCGAATTATACTTACTGTAAAATTTTCGAAACCTCACAAATATCATTTATATATAAAGTAAAAAGTTTGGGTCCTAAAATCGAACCTTGTGGAATTCCACATTCAATATTCACACATTCTGACCTATGATCATCGATCTCAACATATTGCTGTCGTTAATGTTAGGGCTGCGAATCTTTGGGTGTCCCACGATTCGATTCAATATCGATTATTGGGGTCCCGATTCGCTAATATATCGATTTTTTCGATTCAACGCGATTCTCGATTCAAAAACGATATTTTTTCGATTCAAAACGAGTCTCTATTCCAGGGGTAGGGAACCTATGGCTCTAGAGCCAGATGTGGCTCTTTTGATGACTGCATCTGGCTCTCAGATAAATCCTAGCTGACATTGCTTAACACGATAAGTAATAACTAACTTCGCTGGTAATCACAGTGTTAAAAATAATGTTCAAAATATAAAATATTCTCATACATTTTAATTCATCCATCCGGTTTCTACGGCACCTGTTCAAAAAGTTGCATTAATGGTAAGAAGTATTTTATGTCGTGTTGTTTAGCTTCAGAATAACAATGTTATTAAAAAGAATAAGAGACTTATTATCCTCTAAAAATGTTGGTCTTGCTTAAAAATGCACACATTTAGTTGTATTCAGTGTTAAAAATATATATTTATACAGTATATATGGCTCTCACGGAAATACTTTTAAAAATATTTGGCTTGTATGGCTCTCTCAGCCAAAAATGTTCCCGACCCCTGCTCTATTCATTCAATACATAGGATTTCAGCAGGATCTACCCCAGTCTGCTGGCAGAGTAGTATATATTTTTTTAAAAAGCTTGTATTATTGTAAAGGGCAATGTTTTATCAACTGATTTCAATAATGTAAATTTGTTTTAACTATTAAACTAACCAAAAATATGACTTATTTTATCTTTGTGAAAACATTGGACACAGTGTGTTGTCAAGTTTATGAGATGTGATGCAAGTGTAAGCCACTGTGACACTATTGTTCTTTTATTATTTTTATAAATGTCTAATGATAATGTCAATGAGGGATTTTTAATCACTGCTATGCTGAAATTATAACTTATATTGATACTGTTGTTGATAATATTCATTTTTGTTTCACTACTTTTGTTTGTTCTGTGTCGTGTTTGTGTCTCCTCTCAATTGCTCTGTTTATTGCAGTTCTGAGTGTTGCTGGGTCAGCTTTGGTTTTGGAATTGGATTGCATTGTTATTGTATCGGCGTGTATTGTTTTGTTGGATTGATTAAAACAAATAAATCGATTTAAAAAAAAAATGAGAATCAATTTTGAATTTTGAGGGCTTCACGGTGGGAGAGGGGTTAGTGCGTCTGCCTCACAATACGAAGTTCCTGCAGTCCTGGGTTCAAATCCAGGCTCGGGATCTTTCTGTGTGGAGTTTGCATGTTCTCCCCGTGAATGCGTGGGTTCCCTCCGGGTACTCTGGCTTCCTCCCACTTCCAAAGTGTGAATGTGAGTGTGAATGTTGTCTGTCTATCTGTGTTGGCCCTGCGATGAGGTGGCGACTTGTCCAGGGTGTACCCTGCCTTCCGCCCGATTGTAGCTGAGATAGGCGCCAGCGCCCCCCGCGACCCCGAAAGGGAATAAGCGGTAGAAAATGGATGGAATTTTGAATCGCACAATGTATTCGATTCGATTCGAATCAAATACAAAATACTATCTGTATTTGCTTTTGTTTTCTTTCCTTGTTGAAAGTGCCTTGACTGCTGAGTGAGTTATAAATGTATGTTTCTTGTTCAATAAAAAAATTACAAAAAAACTTAAATCTTTGTGTTGGGAAAAAAAAAGATTTAAAAAAATTAAGCTCGGGGCTGGCGACACTGGTGGGCGTTGTAATTAGAGATGTCCGATAATGGCTTTTTTTGCCGATATCCGATATTCTCATTGATTGATTGAAACTTTTATTAGTGGATTGCACAGTACAGTACATATTCTGTACAATTGACCACTAAATGGTAACACCCCAATAAGTTTTTCAACTTGTGTAAGTCGGGGTCAGAAAGAAAGAAAGAAAGAAAGAAAGAAAGAAAGAAAGAAAGAAAGAAAGAAAGAAAGAAAGAAAATGTTCACTTGGTGTCCAGCAGATGGAGAGAAGTACGCGAACACATCACTGTTTAGCAGATGGCAAGAAGTACGTGAACACATCATTGTATGCCAAACGAACTACAAACCCCATTGGCGCCATTTCCGGGGCCGTAAGGCAGTTTGGTGTCGTGCCGAATTGCGCTTTGAACTCCAGGAACGGGCGGGAGCGTGCTACTCGACTACATTCATCCGGAACTGCGGTGTTGGGTATGATTTAAATCAACTTCATCATTTAAACTCTCTGTACTGTGACTAACTTGTATTTCGTACACAATCACGACGATGAACACCTCCTGTGCATTTGTCAACATGAACTTAGCTGTGCCTCCTCCACGTTGGAATGCGATATACTTACGTAACCATCAATGCGAGCTACTGGTATTTATGTAAATATATATTTTTATTAGTAGCTACTTTACTGCTAACCACACTTCTGACAGCTGCATTTGCCAGCGATTTGCAGCCTTTGCTTTGTAACGTTAGCGTCACGTAGCTAACGTTAACCGTCGCTCACTTATTGGACGTCTCCCAACAAGTCCACATTGTCTATCAATCAATCAATCAATGTTTACTTATACAGCCCTAAATCACTAGTGTCTCAAAGGGCTGCACAAACCACCACGACATCCTCGGTAGGCCCACATAAGGGCAAGGAAAACTCACACCCAGTGGGACGTCGGTGACAATGATGACTATGAGAACCTTGGAGAGGAGGAAAGCAATGGATGTCGAGCGGGTCTAACATGATACTGTGAAAGTTCAATCCACAATGGATCCAACACAGTCGCGAGAGTCCAGTCCAAAGCGGGTCCAACTCAGCAGCGAGAGTCCCGTTCACAGCGGAGCCAGCAGGAAACCATCCCAAGCGGAGGCGGATCAGCAGCGCAGAGATGTCCCCAGCCGATACACAGGCAAGCAGTACATGGCCACCGGATCGGACCGGACCCCCTCCACAGGGGAGAGTGGGACATAGAAGAAAAAGAAAAGAAACAGCAGATCAACTGGTCTAAAAAGGGAGTCTATTTAAAGGCTACAGTATACAAATGAGTTTTAAGGTGAGACTTAAATGCTTCTACTGAGGTGGCATCTCGAACTGTTACCGGGAGGGCATTCCAGAGTACTGGAGCCCGAACGGAAAACGCTCTATAGCCCGCAGACTTTTTTTGGGCTTTGGGAATCACTAACAAGCCGGAGTCCTTTGAACGCAGATTTCTTGCCGGGACATATGGTACAATACAATCGGCAAGATAGGATGGAGCTAGACCGTGTAGTATTTTATACGTAAGTAGTAAAACCTTAAAGTCACGTCTAAGCACAGTGCAAGTAAAACAACCCTTTTTTAAAATGTTCAACAGTTACATCTTAATTCTGCCGACAAGGCTGTTTTCTTTCTCCTCTGGCGTCAAACCTGAAAGATCAGTAAATGCCAGAATGTTCCTTTTTGTTGTCCTCAATCAATCAATGTTTATTTATATAGCCCTAAATAACTAGTGTCTCAAAGGGCTGCACAAACCACTACGACATCCTCGAGCCCACATAAGGGCAAGGAAAACTCACCCCAGTGGGACGTCGG